>NC_087111.1:8792878-9095909 GCF_963855985.1 Ostrinia nubilalis | reverse complement strand
TTATGCGCGACCGATAAGGATGGGTAGCTTGGGGTCATTGGACAAAATTCTACGTGCTCGCAGACCAGACTATACATCAATAACGTTCTCTATTTCTTTGTAATGAATCGCAGAACGTTCCACTACAGGTTCGCCAAGTCGGAGCACTCCTTCGGCGTGGAAGACAACGTCACTTTGACCACGTTCTTCGTCTACGTGTATGACTTTCGGCCGCCACTCTGGATACAAATCTCGTTCTCGCAGTATCCCAAATTGAACCTGCAGCAGTTCTTCATAACGTTCTCGTCGTGTTTCTTGCTGCTGTTGCTTGTGGCGGCTGCGCTGTGGAAGATTAAGCAAGTGAGTGGTTTTAAGTTATTCAAATCAAATCGTTTTTATTTGCGAACATGGGCTTACAATTAGTAGGTGTTACAAGTTTTTTAGTAACTCATCTTCCACCTAATTAAGGATTAAACGCCTGTGGATTCATCATCATCATTTCAGCCATAGGACGTCCACTGCTGAACATAGGCCTCCCCCAATGACTTCCTTATCGCACGGTTGGTAGCGGCCTGCATCCAGCCTGTGGATTCAATTCAAATTATTCGAGAAAGTCGAAAACGAAAAAGTTACGCCTGAAATAGCGAAAAACAAATAATTTTTTGCGTTAGATATTTTGAAAACGAAGTATGATACAAAAAAAGGGAGAAAAATTCCTGGACAATTTAATCAGCTACAATTTCCGTCTAAAACAAAGACGATCGGGTTAAGAGTTTGCTTTGTAGCTTAACTTTTTTTTAAAAAGTTAAATTTATCCAGATTTTCTCGTCGCTCAGCGACAATATTTTTTCAAATTCCGTAGATTTATTTCCAATGTGCTCATTCGTTTGCGGCACGAATTCTTTGAATTTTTGTCTGATTGATCATAGAGTATACTTTTGTTTCCAGAAATACGACTTATACAGAAGAAGACAGCGGTTGTTCGTGGAAATGGAACAGATGGCCTCCAGGCCATTCAGTCAAGTCTGCGTCGAGTTAGAACGCGGATGGGTTGGAGGAGGTAAGCTTACAATATTTAGTCGGTTAAAGATGTGGAGAAAACCGAGTTGTTATTGTAAGCGCTAATATGACAAATAATGATCGAAATTCAGTATTGTCGATGATGTTATCAACTAATACGATAGCAATGTAGTTATGTATGATGATTCCATAAATATTGTCTTTCAAGTCAATCAGTTTATGTCCACGGCTTGTCGGTCCGTTATAAACGTCAACGTAAGCGTGCCACTTTCTAAAACTGGTATAACTGGCACATTGACAGTTTCAGTATGGAAAATATATCAAAATGTCGAATAACTGACGATTAATATTTACTTTTGTTTGGTCAAATCCACCCTTAATGAAATAATCTAAATCTTTTTCATAAACCATTTTTTCATTTGTGAAAACTGTTCAGTTGCTTATCGCGAACAGGCGAAAGGAAGTTTTTGTTTGTGTAGTAACAAACAGCCCACATCAATATGAATTTGTCTTAGCACTAAAAGCTAATTTATGTTTACATATCGTATTGATAAACGGTAATGTTATTTCCACCAGGCACAGGCGTGCCCGCGCCGGTCGCTCTCGAACCGTGCCGCGGCGGGCGCGCGGCGGTGCTGTCGCTGCTGGTGCGCCTGCCGACGGGCGGCAGCGGGCGCGCGCCGCCGCTGGGCGGGCTGGCCGTGGCCTCCGCGCTCGTCACGCTGGGCCACCACGCGCCGCCCGCGCCCGCCAAGCGCCCCGACCACCGCTGACAGGTAGCTAGATAGCTTATGCAGTCGCTATAGGATGTATATCCCCCTTCCTATCTCTCTAAATCAGGCTGGCCAGGTGCGGCCCAGTCTCCAAGCGGCGCTCCCAAGGTGAAAGGCTCAAGACTACCACGCAGGTAACTTAAAGATTAGTTCCACGCTCTTAAAGCCCCGCCCCCTTGACAAACCCCGCCCACAGCGTCTATAAACGAATACCGCCACTGATACTCTATAGCAAAACATCTGTGGCTCGCTTGCGCTCGCGCGCACGTAGCGTGTGCTAACATAGCCCCGCCCCTTGACGAGAGCCGCCCACAACCGACCACAATAGTATCTTGCTATAGCAAGATACCAAGCGCTTCCTTAATGAAGACATTATAGACGGCCTAGCCTTGTGGCTCGCGTGCTCTCCCCCTAGAAGGCCACCACTGACATATAGGTACCTCTAAGGACGCCTGGCCATCTGACTCATAAACACACGCCCAAGTAGCAAGCGACCATTTTAGACACTAAAAGTACCTCACTCTACAGCCTGGCCTTGTTGCCTTTTATACGCAGCATCGCGTCCTAGTAGCAAGCGGCTGGAGCATTTTAGACACTAAGGATACCTCACTCTACAGCCCATAACTCGCCTGGCTTTGTGACTCGTAAGCGCACGCCCTAGTAGCAAGCAGCCAGACCATTTTAGACACTAGGTCCCTCACTTTAAAGCACATAGTCACGCGCCGCCCCGAGCCGGTGCTGTCGCTGCTGGTGCGCCTGCCGACGGGCGGCAGCGGGCGCGCGCCGCCGCTGGGCGGGCTGGCCGTGGCCTCCGCGCTCGTCACGCTGGGCCACCACGCGCCGCCCGCGCCCGCCAAGCGCCCCGACCACCGCTGACAGGTAGGAGCTTCTCTAGGTGCCGCACTCCCAAGGCGAAAGGCTCGAGACTACTACACACCACCGCTGACAGGTAGCTGATAGCTTATGCAGTCGCTATAGGATGTATATCCCCTCCTCCTATCTCTCTAAAGCCCAACTGAACAGGTAACTTACAGCACCCCCAACAGTCAAAAACAAGCTGTAATTGCTCCGCCCTACTCGGCACAGGCCCGACTACCGCTGACAGGTAGCTGAAGAACTGTACAGCTGTCTCTAAGATCGCTCCTGAGCTGCAAGGCTAAAGACTACCAACCAAGTAACTTACAGGAAGCCCGAAAGCACCACGCTCTCTCCACAGCAAGCCCGTAAGCACCACGCTCTTATAACCCCGCCCCCTCGCCAAGCCCCGCCCACAACTGACTAAACGGAGACTACCACCATAAACTCGCGCTCCAGCGGTAATGCTCATCGTCATATAGCAAACTTGTGGCTCGCTTACGCTCGCCCACATGCAACGCGTCTTAATACAGCCCCGCCCCCTTGCTAAGGACCCTCCCACAACTGTCTACAAAGGTATTATGCTACAGCTCGGACTTTTAGACAGTCTAGCCTTGCGGTTCACATACACACGCCCTAGAAAGCTAGACCATCGCTGACATTATTGGTAATTTTAAGGCTCTCCAGCACAGCATATGGACGCCTCGCTCTGTTACTCATAAACGCACGCCCTAGTAGCAAGCGGCCAGCGACCATTTTAGACACTAAAGGTACTTCACTCTACAGCCTGGCCTTTTATACGCAACATCACGCCTTAGTAGCAAGCGGCCGGAGCATTTTAGACACTAGGCACCTCACTTTAAAGCACATAGTCACGCGCCGCGCCGAGCCGGTGCTGTCGCTGCTGGTGCGCCTGCCGACGGGCGGCAGCGGGCGCGCGCCGCCGCTGGGCGGGCTGGCCGTGGCCTCCGCGCTCGTCACGCTGGGCCACCACGCGCCGCCCGCGCCCGCCAAGCGCCCCAACCACCGCTGACAGGTAGGAGCTTCTCTATGTGCCGCCCTCCCAAGGCAAAAGGCTCGAGACTACCACGCACCATCGCTGACAGGTAGCTGGAGAACTGTGCAGCTGTCTCTAAGAGCGCTCCTGAGCTGCCAAACTACCAACCAGGTAACTTACAGGAAGCCCGAAAGCACCACGCTCTCTCCACAGCAAGCCCGTAACACAGCCCGCTACAGCCTACTCTTATGCCTCTTATACACAGCATCACGCCCTAGTAGCAAGCCCCGCCCCTTTGCCAAACCCCGCCCACAGCTGTCTAAACAGACACGACCACTGTGACGCTCCACACTCTATGGCAAGACTTCTGAGGCTCGCACGCACGCAGCGCGTCTTAATATAACCCCATCCTTTCACTAGGGGCCCGCCCACAACTATCTACAGAGGCCCGCGTTCGCTCGTTCTAGAAGGTTCGACCGTCGCTAACTTAACAAGTACTTCTAAGGCTCTTCAGCGCAGCATATGGACGCCTCGCTCTGTCACTCATAAACGCATGCCCTAGTAGCAAGCGACTTGACCATTTTAGACACTAAAAGTACCTCACTCTACAGCCTGGCCTTGTGCCTCTTATACGCATCACGCCCTATTAGCAAGCGGCCAGACCATTTTAGACACTATCTACAGCCCATAACTCGCCTGGCTTTGTGACTCGTAAGCGCACGCCCTAGTAGCAAGCGGCCGGACCATTATAGACATTAAGGATACCTCACTCTACAGCCCATAACTCACCTGGCTTTGTGACTCGTAAGCACACGCCCTAGTACCATTTTAGACACTAGGTCCCTCACTTTAAAGCACATAGTCACGCGCCGCCCCGAGCCGGTGCTGTCGCTGCTGGTGCGCCTGCCGACGGGCGGCAGCGGGCGCGCGCCGCCGCTGGGCGGGCTGGCCGTGGCCTCCGCGCTCGTCACGCTGGGCCACCACGCGCCGCCCGCGCCCGCCAAGCGCCCCGACCACCGCTGACAGGTAGGAGCTTCTCTAGGTGCCGCACTCCCAAGGCAAAAGGCTCGAGACTACCACACACCACCGCTGACAGGTAGCTGAAGAACTGTGCAGGTCTCTAAGAGCGCTCCTGAGCTGCCAAACTACCAACCAGGTAACTTACAGGAAGCTCGAAAGCACCACGCTCTCTCCACAGCAAGCCCGTAAGCACCACGCTCTTATAGCCCCGCCCCCTCGCCAAACCCCGCCCACAGCTGTCTAAACAGACACCACCACTACAATCTAGCGCGGTTGCTTAGCAGTGACGCTCCTCACTCTATAGCAAGACTTCTGAGGCTCGCTTGCGCTCGCATGCACGCAGTGCGTCTTAATATGACCCCGCCCCTTTTCCTAGGGTCCGCCCACAAAGGACTACGCTGGTATCTTGCTACAGCAATGCTACTTGCTACTTGCTACAGCAAGATACCAAGCGCTTCCTTAATGAAGACTTTATAGACGGCCTAGCCTTGTGGCTCGCGTACGCTCCTCCTAGAAAGCTCGACCATCGCTGACATACTTATAGGTACTTCTAAGACTCTCCAGCACAGCATATGGACGCCTGGCTCTCACTCATAAACGCACGCCCTATTAGCAAGCGGCCGGACCATTTTAGACACTAGGTCCCTCACTTTAAAGCACATAGTCACGCGCCGCCCCGAGCCGGTGCTGTCGCTGCTGGTGCGCCTGCCGACGGGCGGCAGCGGGCGCGCGCCGCCGCTGGGCGGGCTGGCCGTGGCCTCCGCGCTCGTCACTATACACTTGCTATACACTACAGATAACAGGTACCTTACTCTTACAGTGCTGCCTCATATGACTCAGGTAAACATGGCTAGAGTAGCCCTAATGAGCGCTGATGTAGTAGCCAATAACAAGCTTCAATGAGGGCTATCGTTTTAGCGCTCACCAGTTAGCGCTACTGTAGAGTAAGGTCCTGTCACTTGCTAGTAGCGAAGACAGTGGCACGTGCACAGTGGTGGTAGGAGGACTATCGTATTTGCACTCATCAAGATGGCGCCACTGTAGTAAGGTCCTGTCAATCGCCAGGGGTGCCAACTGTTAAGTATAAAAACGATAGCCCTCAGGATAGGAGCATCTGTAGGTGCCGCAACTCAACCGCAACGCAGTCGAGACTCCCACGAACTTAAAGGATCCCACGCCGGTTACGCACCACTCTTTTTAGCTCCGCCCCTTCGACTAACCCCTCCCCTTCAACTAGCTCCGCCCACAACTGACCAAAATGATACCACCACCGCATCCTTGCGCGGCCTGGCAAATAGTGATGCTCTTCATTCTATAGCAAAACTTCTGAGGCTCGCTTGCGCTCGAAAATACGCACCACATCCTAATATAGCTATGCCTCTTGCTACAGCAAGATACCAGGCCCTTCCTTAATACAGATTATACTTGTATACATGTTCTGGCCTTATGGTTCGCATACGCTCCCCCTAGAAGACTCGACCACCGCTGACTTAATAGGCACCTCCATAGGTCCACAGCACAGCGTATACAGACACCTGGATTTATTACTCATAAACGCACGACCTAATAGCATGCAGCCGAACCATTTTATAGAGCTGTTTGACATCATAATTTTGTCTGTTTCTATGGTTACGATGTCTAGATTTACTAGGTGAGTTGCGTTCGCGCATAAGATAAGCTATCTTAACTCTAAGGGAAGGATTTTTTTTATTACGATGTTTTTTTTTTTCATTAGTCTTAGACACTCCTTGGCTCCATGTGTTCCCATTATTTTACTGTCGTTATTTACTAACAAGAATGTTTTCTATTGTTACAGGATACAACACCAATGTATATAAGTGTAATGTAAGTGATGTATATAGATATCTAGTGCGTTGCTCAATATAATACTCAACATTATTGCGTTTGTACAGATGTAGGGGTGTGCGTTACAGCGGCTGTTGTGGGTAGTTATTTATTTTTATTTTATAGCCAAATTCTATACCGTACTCGGTATAAAAACTAACTTCAAACTTAAAGATAGACCCAGGATTATGATTGGTCTAAATGACCCTTTGAATCTAGCATTTTCTTAGTAATTTTATTTATTTTAAAAGAAAGTGCGTCTCTCTTTAAATATGTTTCTCGCAGCCATTACGTTTTTGGACGTCCCTTCTATAGCGTGTGGACTGGCTTCTACAATTTTCTTTAAATTCATGTAAAATTGATGGTAGTAGATCCACAAAATAATGCATTAACCAATAGATTTTGAACTGTATGTCCATACATTAAGCTTCAAAATAGTAAAGAAAGAAACAAAATAATAGTAGTCATTTTTCAATTAATTTAGCTGTACATTCCCACACCAACCGCTGTTAAGAAGTGAACTGTGCCAGAGTAGCGACAGCAATATGTCTGCCATTATGATCCATATTTGTATATTTTGGTGGTGAGATGAAATATTTTTTTACAGTAGACTTTGATATGTATCTTCAATTCATGGCTAGTACAAACCGAACGGATAATGGATTGAATTGGGAGTCGCGTCAGCTACACCCCTCTCGCTCTATCTTCAGACTGTTAGAGCGAGAGGTGTGTATCGTAATTATTAATTACTTGTCTTTGCGAATTTAATGAATGATCTGATGAATTTTTTGAAATTTTGTGCATTGTTAAAGTCAGGAATTTGATGATTTCGTAGAATAAATTATAGCCAATGTCCAGTTGGCAAGAAAAGACGCTTCAATTCAATTCATAATTTTATAAATGAAATTAATATTTGGAAACTTTTCTTGCTAACTATATTAAAACTGTTGAATCTCTAGACATGAACGAACATCTTCAGAATAAGCCATCAACTGTTACTGTTAATTAATAATTAATAAAATAAATACGTTTAAACATCACATTTAGGGTGTACACATAAAAAATCACTGACTTCCGCTTACAATGTTGCCAAATAATTATATTTATATCACGTCATGAGTGCACCTTAGGCAGCTAGTGTGTCGCAGCGAAATTAACTTTATGTACGTTATAATAAACGTCAAAATGTATTGTGTTCAAACAACCAACCAATACTTGCAAGAAATCTCTCTATTGAATTAATGTTAAAGTATAAATAAAACATAATTTATTTCGTTCAATTTAAGAGCGTAGTCGTCGACATAAGCTTGCGTTTTTCTACGTTTTATTGCTTGTAAAAATGAATTTTGCAAATAAATAAAATTATAACTAAAAAAATTAAATTTAATGTATTTTCATACATTCTAGAATAGATTTTGTGGTTCATTGTAACTTGTAGAAAACGCAAAAGCACTGAACTCGTTATTAAGATTGTTAAAAATATTATTCTTAATTAATGAATTATGAAAAGTGATGAAATAGTCCGTTATTCGTATTAATTATAAATATACATTGCAATTTCCACTCGGCATCTTAATACTGACAACGACGTAGTCAAGTAGTATAATAACATCACAAATATAAAAATAACATAGTTAAAATATCATGTAATACGTAAAAATAACTATTACACTTAATATAGTTGTACATAAGCAGCTTTGACAAGACTATATAATGATATTTATATTTTTCTTACGACTGACGTGTAAATGGTGTATAAAATTTTATTTTTGTTTTGTATGGTGGCATTTATTTGTATTATTACGGGTGTTGCGTCGAATTATTTACTTTATTTTTTATTTTCGAATGTATTTTGTAAATATTGAACCTCATTTCTTTTGTGGAGTTAGAATAGTTAAATATCTTCCTAGTTTTCTATTTTATTAGTAACCAGAGAAGTATATTGACTAGTTTTACACATATTCCTCGAATAGTTGCCAATTTGACGCACCACCCGCTAGTTTTAGATTAGTTGTAATAAATTGTACGATAGTCATCATAATAGTTATGAAATTCCCTATTATACATGTTGAGATTAGTTCCAGAATTAACAATTAAAAAAATTAAAGCGCCCGCAATAAAAATCTCACGAAAAAACATGAATGCTCTACAAAAGTTTAGCACTGTTGCGTGTTAACTTTAAGCAGTCGTAATAGGTAGTATTTTGCAATAAAAATGTCTGATGTATAAAATATTTATGTTAAAATCTACTTAAACAACGATTTTACTGTCTCAGGCAATCACAAACGGTTCACTCAAATTACTAAATGTTATAGCTATAGAAAAATCCTTGGAAAAGTTGGGCTTTTTGATTTGCAAATTTCTATAGCATATGGTGCAGCTATAGCAGACTTCACGTTTCGCATAAAGTTGTGGTAAGACAATATAAACGAAAAATATGCTAAAAATTGTTGTTTTTCCCTTCTGTAACTAATCTCAACATTTTTATTGTTTATTTATGAATAGCTTTATAAACCTTATAATATTTTTCTCCAATAATATAAAGTTCAAATCATAATAAATAGATTAAACTGCCAAAATTAACAACCTTATGCGTAAATGCATACGAGTCCCAATTTTTACCTTTGTAGATTTTGATTTTGTATAATAACAATAAAATTAGACGAAGAAATCTATTAGATATGATATGGAAGAACATTTGTTAGAAAATTATTTTCATTGCTATACCAGATCAATCCTCCACTTCCCTTCCACATACGTTATTTCAAATCATCATAAAATAATGATCTCATAATTAAAAACAACTCATTTAGCTTTTCAAAAAATCACTAAGGCACAGAACAGACGGTGAAACGCAACTGCAACGAAACTGCAACTGCTAGTTACTTTTGAGTTGCATCTAAGTTTCTGCCATAGCGTCCGTTGAGAGACCACACATGACGCGACCAGTTTGAAACTTTCAGTTTCAGTTTCATTCATCAGAATCATCACAAAGTTGCAGTTTCGTTGCAGTTGCGTTTCACCGTCTGTTCTGGGCCTAACATGTTTTTATAAAATGTCATGCTTCAAAATATGAGTGTTTTGTAGTTTAGGCGAATCGAGCAATAAAATTTAAATAAAATAAATGTCTCGTAAGATTCGTTATCATAAAACTCATTTATAAATTATAGTTTACCTTAATTCGTTCCCACAAAGAGCTTGAACTCTTCTTTTATTTGGAAAGTTTTTTCCCCTAAACATCCACAGATTATCCCTTAAACATGCTCAGTAAAGGCTTAATTAGAACTTAGTGTCAAAGTTAATACAGTCTAAAATTAAAAGTTGTCATTTATTTCAACTGTATTGCTTTTATTCTCAGGATTAAATTAAGTAAGCCTCCTGAAACCCTTCTCATTTAGTCTTCCATTACAGGCCCTTTAGAACAATATATTCAAATCAAATCAAATCAAGAGGGTGTAGTGTGAGTTTACGTTAAACGCATTCAATATCGACAGCGTAAAAAAGTGACATTAAATGGATTGTATAGAGTCCCTAGTGGATATTTTCAGTAACTAAAATCTTCATAGATTTTTTTAACACACTACATGTCGAATACGTTTGATAACTCATACTACGCCCCAAAGTGTATGTACAAATGTCAGCATATTATCGAGCTAATAGGCATCTTATTTCCTGGCAATAGATTCTAATATCGCGACAAACGTGTGATGTAGACTATACCTATTATATTCTCTTTATCTGGCTGTTACCTACTCATTTAAATTAACAAATTAGACAAACTCAGGCGATTATCACACTGCATCGCGCTCCGCCGCGGTACGCGGGAAGACAGATTTAATCATTGTATGCAAGTACCTCAGTTTGTAAGAAAACACGCGCGGCACAACACACTGAAAACGCGTCTGCGCGCGGGATTCTTTATATGTAGCCACGCGGACCGCGGCGGAGCGCGGTGCAGTGTGATAATCGTCTCAATTCTTCGTCCCCCGTTATTCCCAATTTGACTGCCAACGTAAGCAATCGTTAGACAAAGGCAATATTGTATTTTTAATTATTGTAGTTCAATATAAAAGACATTTTTAATTGTTGATAATAATAAATCTACCGTGTTTTCCTTACACACAACTGAATCGACAATTTTTTTTATTATAATCATTTGTTTTCAAAAATATGAACAAATAGACAGTTTGATTTTTATTTTGTCCCGATTTTTTCATAATTTCACACGTGCCTTTTAAATAGTTAATTTATTTTTAATAATAATAGTATTATTATTACTTCTCAGTTGTATACATTGCTCATTTTGTTCACCTCATTAATGTTAAATATTATTATTTTCAATTAATTCCTCCAATAAAATTATTACTGATTGAATTATGTTACCGAAATATTATTATTCTAATCTGATTTACATAACTGTATGAAATGTCCTGTATTTTTTGTATAATAGCATTTATTTATAGTCAAAAAAGACTATAATATTTACAAATCATTATTTATTTACTAGTTTATAAGACAATAAACGTAGGTGGCTCATCGATTTGTATTCCCTTTTTTAAAGATGGACTCCAAATGAATATTATTATTTATGTTAGACAAAATTATTAATTCGTAATCTCATTTTGTATGTGGAAAGTTGTTTTTTACAAAAATAATGCGAGTAAAGCTTGTCCGTTAGAATATTAGTAAGAATATACGAATTGTTTGCATGCCAAGCATCAAGTTGTGAACAATATTAAAAGTGCGAGTGACGTAGTGTGAACTCTTAAATACTTAATAATAATTGAGTATTAAACAACCTTTAAACAATAATTCCAAAAGGAACTTCTTTAAATTATATTTCAGTAGCTATGAAACAAATATTTAAATTGGTGACGTCATAGACCATCCCTTTATACACAATCTATGGGAGTCGCGTTTTGACAGCTTATAAATGAACTAGTGGTGGTACTCCAGATTATCATGCCTGTTTTCACCATCAATCCCTAATTTTTAAGTGACCCCTATGGTAACACATTACCAGATTTTTGTTTTCATAGGGGTCACTTAAAAATAGGGATAAATGGTGGAAACGGGCATCAGTCTCGTAAACTATTACATAATTATGTTTTGTGATTTTGTATATGCCTAATATACCTAAAATAATATTAAAATAGTATTTTTCCCAAGTGTGTTTCACGCATGTGTGTGTGCTTTCAATATGGTGCCAAGTTTTGTAATTTCCTCTTAGTTAGGAAATCTATTCATTCTCTATCAAATTACATTTAAATTACCAGATTAAGGTTTGATGGAATAGTTCCTATTAAAGAGTTCAAACTTCCACAATAAAATTGCATTATCTTCCAAAGTTAACTTCAGTAGCCATTTTATTATGTCCGTTAATTTGAATCTGAAGCCGTTAATTTATGAAATTCAGAGTTCCAATGACGTCACTTGCACTCAGTCACTCCTGTAACATATGCATAGTATAGCGTATTGTACTATTGTTGACATAGTATTAGTGTGTAAGCCTAAACGTTAATGCGTTGTAAATATCCTGTCACATAAATTATTGTATTTCATAATAAAATAATCGATTGAACTTTTGTGTATTATTGAGCAAATATGCGGAACCCATAATTATGTAAAGAGTAGGTTTTTAGATTTCAGAATGACTATTATAACCTGTTTTAACGAGCCGTTTCGTAAACTGGACTTAAAAGGACAAAAAAAAGACAAGTAAAGGTGGCAATACATGTGCCTCGAAACAGTAGCGTGCATGCTTGTTTAAGGCATATTATGGAGGTAAATAGCGCAATATGGATTACATTTGCAAGCTCAACTTGCATGCAATTTACGTCCTTGCTTGCCTGTACATCCGAGAGTTTGCACTTTTGCAGTCTTTTGTATGCCAGTCAAAGCAAAAAAATCTAACGTTTTGCTATCCAGATGCAGTGGGTCTAGACAAAGTGCAAATTATAATCGCAAACCAGTCGAAAAGTGGTCGAAAAGCCCCTTTTTTGTATGGAGTTTTGACGGATTCGATTTTCGATTCGATCAAAAAGTGCGTTTTGTCTAGGGGGGCAGGGATGCCTATACTACACAGTCCTGTCATGACACGTACAAGGAACTGGTATGCATGTGAACCAGTTATAAAGCATGTTTATTGTGTATTAATACACTCATAAAAGAAATTAATGAATATTTTTGCATGGTCTTACAGGTCAATAACAATAAAAATATTAATTTGACCTCTTCACACTCTTCCCCCAACCTCTTTCTTCTCTCTGCTTTACTTCACTTCTTGTCACCTACGTCATTCACGACATATTTTTGTAGGACATGACATTTGTGTATCGCCTACCACAAGTTTTGTATTAATTTAATTTTTTAGAGAAAGTTATGTGAAGTTGGACCCTTTTAGTTCTGCAATTTTGTACGCGTGTCGCACACTTTAGAAAATAAATCAAAAATGTTGAATAGTATTATTTGTTTCACATGAAAAAGCAAGATTCATTGTCATTTCAAACTCAACGGTTTTAATAAAGAAATCATATTTTGAAGAAGATCAACAGTTGCAGTTATTCTAATTCATTGATGTTAATAAGTAAGTAAATAACTTAGTTTACTAACAGAAAGTCTTGATCTAGAATATTGAATGCTGCAATAAATGTCTACTTTATAAACCAACGGATCAGCAAGATGGAGAGAATGGTACGAAAATATGATGGCTATTTTGGCAGCAAGTTTCTGGAATAGGCGGAGGTCACGTACCGGCAAGTGCAGCGTGGGATATCCACCCACATGGTGGACAAACGACCTCATAAAAGTAACAGGCGCTGGATACAGGCCTCTACCAAAAAAATCAAAATTATTATCATAGACTAACTGAATTAGTACTTACAAATCGTCAAAAAGTCAAGGAGCCTATACACCTCTCATTCTTTTTTGCCCTACCAGCGCTTCGAGACATTGGCAAGTGCTGAGAAGAAGCGTCGCAACAAACTGGAAATCATTGGGAGAGGCCTTTGTTCAGCAGTCACAGTGGACGTCCTTTGCTTCAAACGAAGTGCTATTAGAATCAAAGATTATCTTAACAAACGTTTAACCTTTCAGCAATGCCTATAGTCTCTTCCCTTCTGTTCTACCTAACGCTGTCAGCATCTTGGACCGCAGCGGGCTTGGTGGACGACCAGCCCTACTGCGCCGTGCGGTACCGAAGGCTGTGTCAAGGGAAAGGGAGGCATGTAGGCTGCCAGTTTCCTGATGTGCGTATACAATTTATCTTTAGGACATTAAATACATACCTACTTGTATGAAAAGGACACGTGTGTGTTTGTGCACGCATTAGGGGCAATCCCGCGTCCGAGATGAAATCTGCATGACACACTCTTAGCCCCCCTAGACAAAGTTACGAACGTAACAGTTGTACCTAATTCAGAAATACTTACTTAATCAATTTGTATGTATTTCGTTTCTCCCCCTGCAGCGATTTGACCATTTAAACCTGTGATTTACCTAAACTATCACAAAAATGTTACTTTGCCTAGGGGTCCCTTTGTTGTTTACATTCCACTTGTCAGGACAAAGCTTTTGATATAAAACTCTCTTCCAATACAATATCTCTCTTATTTATTTACTCACTCTACCCTCATGATTTTTAGAGAGCATTCTAAACGTTTCAGGCTGGTCCCGGGATTTCCTGCAAGAACTACCGTCCGATACAATTTCACAACGATCTGAAGCATTTCATCACACATTACATTAACAGGTGACATATTTTCTGACTTAACTCTTTCTCAATTTATCCTTTAGTAGGTTACCTACCCTTTACCATTCCCACTTAACTTATAACTGCTTTTAAACCGTTTTGTTTAATTAAACAGTAATTAAATAGAATCAAAATTCTTTAAAATGTGCCTCATACATGATAATTATTGGTAAACTAGTTTTGTACTTAGGCGGCGACAAAGGATAGCTTCGGGCACAGAGAGAGTGCGGGGAGGCGTCCACCTTCCGAAGCCAGAAGTCATGATGCTTGTTGTGAGTTTCTTATTTATCTAAGTATTTATATTGCGTTACTAACAGCAGATAACTTCTTTTATTCTGCTGCGACAGATAAGTAAGTATCAACTCTCAAAGTATAGCTTACCTACTTCTTCTTGTCGTGTCGACAACAAAGCTTATACCTACCACAGAATAATAATAAGTACTACGTACAGAAGTTTTACTTCGCGAAGGTATTTAAAAAAATGTATGCTTAATGTTATTAACAATATGGTGTAATTTAGCCTGTCTCAAGAGTCAAGCACCATTTTGTTGACAAACGTCAGTGATCGGCACTGCGCCGAAGCTAAGTATAGGGCTGACTTCGGTAAAATGATGTGACGTGAGGTGCCAAACTGCGGAAAATGGCGGAGGAAATACATGATTAAGCATGAATTATCATAAATAATATTAACTACTTATTTACCTCTCAGTGTCTTGAGGCAACTAAAAAAGTACATTCTGTGTTTTTATTATTATTTAGGCAGTTAAATACTGCACAGTACACCATTTTCTTTATTTTCTTCCATCATACACAAGAATACGCGTGCGTGAGTCAATGTTCGCTCGTATGTGAGGCCTTGTCGAATAGTATCCTGTAGGTGGGCCATCGTGCGTGTTTTGTTTTCGATATAAACTCGCGGAGATGAACAGGCCTGCTTATACTTACAGTGTCAGCCCAAAACTCCGCTACAAGAGTGGCGTTGTCAGTAGCATTCATTAAAATCTTCCTGCGTGCAGTTGTTTGGGCACATAATTAGAACAGGGCTACCTGCTTTATACATATTAAAAAGTGACCACCGCAAGAGATTACGTCTTAGTCATTGTGATCCTGTGTAACGTCGTCAAGATGAATTTTACGACACCATTAATTTTATTGTTTTCCAGGAATGGGATCGAGAACTGGCCATACTTGCACAGAGACTCGCAGACCAGTGCACTTTCGTCCACGACGACTGCAGAGCCACAGGTAGGTATCTATCTGATGTTCTAATATTTTGGCCCTACAATTACCTAAGCTAAATTATATTGCTTGTATCAGAAGAAGTAGCTTTACCAAAATAGTCTAGCGGAATAGTTCCTTTTGAATCCAATCCAAATAAACTTGCGGTCAATTTCTGAGTTATGTTTCATTCAAACTATCCCCAGTTTCCAGGGGTTCCGGTCAAAAAGTGCGCATCTGTCAAAGATAAATATTTAGGTATCTAATAAACCTTAGTCTATCTATGAAGCAATGAAGATATTATGATTATCTATGTTCCAGTGCGCTACCCTTACGCGGGTCAAACTGTTGGTGAAGTGCGCTGGCGTAGATCCAGTGACTCAGAGACGCTGACGGCACAGCGAGCCATTAGGCGGGTGTTCGATGCCTGGTGGGGCGAGCGGAGAAGAGTGCAGCCTCACCAGTTGACCGCTCCTTTTAGGATGACTGCCAAGTAAGTGAACATTTTTTAATTAAAGGTTGAACGAAAATCCGCCTGATTGTCAAAATTTGATTGAGCCATTTCAAACGTCTGTGAAGATTGATAAAGACAAAATCCAGGGTAGTGACTTTTTTTTATTATTATTATTATGTTTGTACGCTTTGGAGCTCACGGGTCAAAAGTGGCCCGGTCCTTTATAAGGCTTGCGTGGGGATACAGATCCAACACGTAGAGGCCGTTTTAAGCGCAAAATAATCGACAAAAGTGAAAGTGGTGCACATGCTGGATCTAGTCTCTGACTACATCATGGGATGTAGCCAGAGACCATCCCCAGCCAGTGCACAGGAGCTATTGCAGTTATTGAAGAATGGACTAGGGTTATGGATGAAGGATGGAGGGACTGGTTGCTGGGCTATGGATGGAGACTACGGGACACCTGCCTGGTTCATAGTCTCTGACTGAAAAAATGGCAGGCGGTGACTAGCCAGCGACTAAATGGGCCCCCCCTGGCGTCATGAGTCGTATAGACCGGACTGAGGGGCAACATTGGCGTCTGCCAGCTCAGGGGTGTAGAGAGGTGTGCTGCGCTTTCTCCGAGGTTACTCGCGGCGTTATGCCCTTTAACACTTCCACCCCTGGAGCATATAGCTCTAGCGACTCCACTCTGGCCGGCCGGTTAAGGCAAGCCAGAGGTGAAAGTCCTGCAGACCCTCTCGGATTCCACTTCGGCAAGCCGAAGACGAGGGTCTTGACCGACTCTCGGGAGCACTCGGGTTAACAACTGGCCCCGTGGTGTCGCTACTCACCAACAGCTCGCCACAAAGCTGCCCTGCGGGGCTTATTATTATTATTATTATTTTGTACAACCCACTTAGCGACTCATAATATCTATTGTCACCTGCCAGGATAGAAATGTCTACTAAAAATATATCGGTACAATATTAACGCTATTCACAAACATTACTATGAGATCTCACAGTGCGCGTGGACGCACAGGGTCACACACGAACCAATCTCAGCTCTATTCAACGCTGTGCGTTCGATTTGCTGCTTCACTTAAGCAAGCATCGTTTTTTAATACGGGCGTAAATGCATATGATAGACGTGAGTTGCCTTTATGAAGCTAGTTATCCAACAATTCATTACAGCATAGGTAATGCTTGTTTCCAGGGGTGCAGTATGGGGCCACTTCAGCCAACTCGCAGTGTGGTCGCTTCGTGCGGTCGGCTGCGGCGCGGTGCGACACGGCGCCAGCTACCCACGCCTATTACTCGTCTGCGACTTCTCCCATACCAATATGCTGGGACAGAGAACCCTGACACCTGGCCCGATGGTTCCCTGCCCGATACACACGGCTAGGAAGCTGAGGTCGGCGTATCCTTTGCTCTGTGCCCCTGTAAGTTAGAAAACCAAGCATATTGCTTGTTTGTGACTTCTCTCACACCAATATGTTGGGCCAGCGAACCCTGACACCTGGCCCGATGGTCCCCTGCCCGATACATACTGCGAGGAAGCTAAGATCGGCGTATCCTTTGCTCTGTGCTCCTGTAAGTTAGAAAACCCAGCCTGTTGCTTGTGTGTGACTTCTCTCATACCAATATGCTTGGCCAGAGGACACTGACACCCGGCCCAATGGTTCCTTGCCCGATACATACTGCGAGGAAATTGAGATCGGCGTATCCTTTGCTTTGTGCCCCTGTAAGTTAGAAAACCCAGCCTATTGCTAATTTGCGACTTCTCTCACACCAATATGTTGGGCCAGAGAACCCTGACACCCGGTCCGATGGTCCCCTGCCCGATACATACTGCGAGGAAGCTGAGATCGGCGTATCCTTTGCTCTGTGCCCCTGTAAGTTAGAAAACCCAGCCTATTGTGACTTCTCACACACCAATATGCTGGGCCAGAGGACACTGACACCTGGCCCGATGGTCCCCTGCCCGATACATACGGCTAGGAAGCTGAGGTCGGCGTATCCTTTGCTCTGTGCCCCTGTAAGTTAGAAAACCCAGCCTGTTGCTTGTTTGTGACTTCTCTCACACCAATATGCTGGGCCAGAGGACCCTGACACCTGGCCCGATGGTCCCCTGCCCGATACATACTGCGAGGAAGCTAAGATCGGTGTATCCTTTGCTCTGTACCCCTGTAAGTTAGAAAACCCAGCCTGTTGCTTGATTGTGACTTCTCACACACCAATATGTTAGACCAGAGAACGCTGACCCCTGGCCCGATGGTCCCCTGCCCGATACATACTGCGAGGAAGCTGAGATCGGCGTATCCTTTGCTCTGTGCTGCTGTAAGTTAAAAATCCCAGCCTTTGCTTGTTTGTGACTTCTCTCATACCAATATGCTGGGACAGAGAACCCTGACACTCGGTCCGATGGTCCCCTGCCCGATACATACTGCGAGGAAGCTAAGATCGGCGTATCCTTTGCTCTGTGCTCCTGTAAGTTAGAAAACCCAGCCTGTTGCTTGTTTGTGACTTCTCTCACACCAATATGCTGGGACAGAGAACCTTGACCCCTGGCCTGATGATCCCCTGCCCGATACACACGGCTAGGAAGCTGAGATCGGCGTATCCTTTGCGTTGGTAACTTGTTATTACAGTATTTTAGGTGTGAGATGAAAAGTCATTCCTTTAATGCTCAAATACCCTTTGAGAACAAACGTTTTGAATGACACCAATATCGAAAAAAATTTTTACAGATACCCACCTCACTTTCTCACCGCTGCAATCACAATCTGTGGCTGCAATTTTGGAACCAACCAGTCAAGGCTGGATTTTATTCTATACGATCTTTGATCCCCATCTATTTTTTATACTTTGTAAAGTAACAAAAATTAATCTAATAACAAAATAATATCGATGGGCTTCCACATTTCAGCTCCTTAAATTAATTCGTTATCATTGAACAGGTTCGTCACCCAACAAGAACAGAGCAGTACGAATCGGAAACAGAAGACGATCTTCTAGAAACAACAGAAGCAGATACCGAAGAAGAAGATGATGATGATGAAACCACAACAGAGAGTGTGCGGAACACAACCAAAGCTGTGCTTTATGACAAGAAAAATAGTAAGATCAAGGATTGGAAGAAATATACTCATTCAGAGAAGACCATAGAGGATAGGGATTCTGTGCTGCTTTTTAGGAGTAAGTGGTTTTTTTTATGCATAACGAGGCAGATATTTGACCGCAATCGCACCTGGTATTAAGTGGGATGCAGTCTAGGATGGTACATATCTGCCCTGTTAGTGCCTATTCAATCTCGCCTTGAAAAGGCCCGTTTCTTTTCCCGTTAGCCTCTCATAAAAGCTAAATTATGTTTGTGTTACAAGTGGGCTCACCACGATAGTCGAGTGGCGGTGGGATTCGAACCCGCCCGCGTCCCTCGGGTCAAGTCGGCCAGTCCGATCCCTTCACCGTTCGGCTGTCGTGGCTTCATGTTAGTGATTCAAACTTTTGTCAATGTAAATACCTAGGAATGAATTTGTTCCTTCTAAGGAACAATATAAAGTATGTTGACAGAGTTGTAAAATTATCAAGTATGGCCTTAATGAAGTCTAAAAAATATAAAATTTTAAAGATGCGATGGATTTTTAAATTATTTTCAATGTAGAATTTATTTCAGCCACAACAAAAAAGAGGACCACTAAAGGCTTGTTCTTAGATAAGTTGGACCAAGAACTAGACAGCCGGAAGAAGGCAGAGGACAAGTTCGAAAGCTTTAAAGCTTGGCAAGCTCGGACTTCGGATGCTTGGCAGTAAGATAATCAAAATCATTGATAGTGCTTTTATGAATATTTCTTTTTGAACCAGCTTCTGTCCGCGGTTTATCCCAAGTAGATTCTAACAACAATAAATGTGAATTTAGAGACGATGGGTACTGCACAAGAGAACATCTAGTTCACCCATTTCAATCTAGTTTTGTGACAAAAAAACCGCTTTTCTCAAAATCTCCTAGAGGAGAATTTTGGTTTAGATCAGATCTATCTAAATCAATATAACTCAAAGGTGACTGACTGACATAGTGATCTATCAACGCACAGCCCAAACCACTGGACGGATCGGGATGAAATTTGGCATGCAGGTAGATGTTATGACGTAGGCACCCGCTAAGAAAGGTTTTTACGAAACTCCACCCCTAAGGAGGTAAAACGGGATCCACGCGTACGAAGTCGCGGGTGGCCGCTAGTTCTGCAATAAAGGCGTAAAAACGTTACCCAAAAGGATACAGTATTTTCGCATCTAAATTATTAAGATATTAGAGTTAATTAAATAAATAAATAAATAAATTAAATGGTGTAAATATTCTAGCCCAAGATCTATGGAGGGATACGAAGCAATACCGACGAAAAGCAGAAAACAGACAGCTGTTCTTTTAGAAGGAGAACCGGAGTTCCGTAGATTTACTGACATGGCAGTCACTACTAGCCCTGAGGTGAGAAACCTCTTACTTTTCTGTTATAATCTAAGAGTTACTTAGGATTTGCTTCGACCAAATAAAATTTTTGCAGGGATGTTATGGATATCCGTAACCGTAACCGAAACTATCGGATGTCCGAAATAAAAAAATATCCGTAACCGTAACTGAAACCGATTCAAAAGTTTCGGATAAAAGCGGAGTCTAAATCTTAATGTTTTTTTAAATATTTGTTACTTGTCTGGCATTCCCTGGCACAATCTGATATCCCCGCCCGCCTATTTTATCATGCGCCTATATTATATCGTGCCGTTTGGGGGAGGCCTATGTTCAGCAGTGGACGTCGTCCTATGGCTGAAATGATGATGATGAACCGTAACCGAAACCGGCATAATATTATTCTAATATCCGTAACCGTATCCATAACCGAAACTTCATATCCATAACATCCCTACATTTTTGTTATTTTATGACAAGATTGGCAAGTGGCAATGGGCAGGGCACCTCGGCCGTTGGGGCAGATAATTTCTCGAGTGGCGACTACATGCCCACGATCTGGTTAAGGTCGCAGGAAGTAACTGGATGCGGGTAGCGCAGGACCGGTCTTTGTGGAAATCCTTAGGGGAGGCCTTTGTCCAGCTGTGGACGTCATTTGGCTATTATAACGATGAAAAAGTTGAAAAAGCTCGACCAAAATGACTTGATCACAATTTATTTTTAATTTCAGGCATTAGTAGTGAGGCACAAATGGAAGCAAACAAGGGACAGACCACAAAGGTAATATATTTCCTTAGGGAATTGAAGTATTCCAGCCACAACCAATTTAAAATGCTGACAATTATTTAGATGACAAAATACATTGAATAATTAAATCATCGCAACAAGGTCATAAATGTAAATAATAAAAATAAAATTACAGGCCAGGAGCCAACGCACTTTTGAACCTACCTGTCACAGCGCACACTCATCGGTCTTCAATCGTATGTTGGATTGACAATAATTATGATATAAGAGTAAGCGCACACCGTTGATTTTTAGTTGGCCGATAGTTGTGCCCGATTTTAAATTGTATGAAGAATCGGCCAAATCGAATCGGCGTAGTGTGCGCACTCCCATACATGCCCATACTGATCAACTGCCCGACTAAACTATCGGCCGACGTAAAATCAACGGTGTGCGCCTACTCTTAGGTAAATTAGAGGTTTGTAGGCTGGTTCTCCCGGTCTTAGACACTATAAAAACGTAATACAAAGTAGATGTAGAGTTTACAATTTCAGGGGACGGTCTGAAATATGTACGCCTATGTGTATGATTAAAAATGATTTAATTTTTATTTGTATTTATTGCAGGCCGCCATGATGTTTGACAAAGAAGACGTGGACCAACTGTTCCGCGACACAGGCTTCAACCCTAGTTGGATGCGCCGACAAGGAAACAAGTGATCGTTTATACAAAATGTCCTGTTTTATGTTTGTATGAATTATACTTTATTTATCTTGGTATGTGTGCTGAATTTAATTTGAACGAAACTTCTTTAGTTTTCGCGGTTCGGAAGTAAAGCCACAGATTAGATAAACGGCAGAATGAAAATAAATGAAATAGCGCCATCTATATTTTTGTGCCATACTTACAAGGTAAACTTAACCTTTTTGCGGTTAAAAGTTTTGTGGTAGAGAAACTTTTTTGTCTATTCAATCGATTAAAATCATTCCTTTGCCATTTTAGGCCATTTTATGAATGTCGTCAAAGTAAACTGTCTTACTTGTCAGGCTGACTGACTGACTTCTGTTTGTTTCTGTAAATTGTTGTGTTTATTCATATTTTATTCTGTGAGAAATGTCTGCCATAAAGTGAACTGTGTATAAGCGTACTTAATAAATGAAAAAATTGCTCGAATCAAAATCCCATGTTTATCAGAAGAATTACGTAGTCTAAAACTTGACAAAACTAACCCAATGCCACCTTCAAGGAATCGCCTGAAATGTGCTGTATGTGCGGAGGCTGCTGCGGCAGATGCCTTCGCATCGTCTGCTGCATAACACTGTGTGCCATGTGCTTGCGAATGTGTGGTGTCGACTGCCATGAGTGTTGTCAGGACTGCGGTGATGATGATTTTTAGTAACAAATAAATGATCGTTTCGCCTATTTAATAATGTAGTTATTTACTATGTTCTTAGAAAAATAAGGTAACATTATCTTCTGTAAATATGATAATCATAAGCAGTGTAAAGATACTAAAAAGTAGACTCGTTCGCGGATATTGTCACCTTGTCACCCTAAAAAATTCAGAATTCGTGTAGACCTAGTAAGTATTCAATATCTACAATTGTGGCTACAAAAAGATGATGGTTATCCAAAAAATCTTTATAAAAAATTTAAACGATTGTTTCACATTTCAACTGAGGTCATTTTGCCCGCGGGCCAACTAGTAAATATTTTATGATGGTAGCATCCCTATACGTCAGTCTGACATTGACAGATTTGTTGACATTGACAATTCTAAAAATCGCGGTGGAATTTGAGGTTATTTTCGTTTTTCTGGAATTATTGTTTTAAAAATCCACCAAGATGCCTTTCATGAAAGGAAGAGCCCCTATCCGCCGCACACTGAACTATTTAAACGCTGGGAGGTTAGTTCTGAAGGACAAAGTCAAAATTTTCTCGGTGGCGTACAACATTAATGGTACCAACAACAACGGTGCTAAAGAGTTCGTTTTCTGGTATTTGCCTCAAATACAGTATAAAAATCCTGATGTGCAAGTTGCTACGTTGAAGAATCTAACACCTTCACCGTTTATCAAGTGTTATTTCGAAGATGGAAGGAAGATTTTGGTGGATGTCGACAACAAATCGAAAGATGAGATTTTGGAGCATTTGATAGCGACTGTGGGGAAATCCAAAGAGGTTTTAGAAGCGGAGGCGATTGCTGCAGAGAAGAAAGACAATCCTGCGAACTTTGGTGTCGGCTGCGAGCGACCGTGTATATGTGAAGTGTATGGTCAAATTCCGTGCCCTGGTGTAGTTCCTTTGCCCAAGTTCATGAGAGGAAAATACAAAAACCCGGCCAATTAAGACATTTGTTACGTTAAGACGTGTTTACTTGTTAATAAGATGTATTTTGTGTTGTTTTTCATTACCTATAAAAAATATAATTCATGTGACTTACTGTGAGTGGAGCAAAATATGAAACTGCATTTTGTTTATTATTGTTATGCACTTATTTACTTGCTTAATAGCTCTTTTGTTAACTCTTTTAATGGATATCATGTAAAATTATCTTGTGTTTCACCCCTTTAAACAAAAACATTGTTTTGTAAGTTCATTCAGAAATTGATTTTAAGAAGTACAAAAAATATCCTGTTAGCATTTAAACATGTAACCTATATACAATAAAATAATAATTATAATGTTTGTAGATAGCTCTAGTTCATAATGTATTATAGTAAAACAAATTTTACAACAACACATTTTTATTTTGACGTCAAATGTTAAAACTTTAGTCCCTTAACAGCGTTTGCCATCAACGCAGCTGTGATATAGTGCATGTTCTGGAACGACTTGAACGTCCGAGAGTTACAATGGTTGAACAGGTCATCGTCGCACTCGTCCCCACGAGGACAGGTGTGGAAGAATATCCATTCACAGGGCGTTGACTTTTCGATGTCCTGAGAATTGTATCGTTAATATAAAATGAAAGTAATTTTCACGCTAATTATTATTGATGTTTGTTCAATCTTAACTCTGTAGTACATTTTATCTCAGAAAGTTGCTCATATTTTATAATAGTATCATGTTTTTTTTGTGCAGTAAGTTCTTGGACATTATAAGCAGAGCTAATAAGTAGGTATTTAGAAATTTTGTCCTAAACTTATCCTTTTGATATGCATGCATAATGTCCATTCATCAACAAAATGATAATGTGTATCAATGTAGGAAAGTAACTGTCTATCTAAAGTTCTAAACATAATAAATTGTGTTTTTTAAACCTGTCACTTGCTGAACAAAGCTATAAGTAATTCGAGTAACTACATAATAATCCATAAAACAGCTCTAGGCAGCTTGCTAGCAACGACGCCGGCCAGTCTTAAATTGTTTTAAAAATAATCATCATCATCATTTCAGCCACAGGACGTCAAGTGCTGAACAAAGGCTTCCCCCAATGACTTCCACATCGCACGGTTGGTAGAAAAATAATCATACCCTCAAATTAATCTTGTAGCCCTTAGCCGCCTCCTTCTTGCAAGACGTAGGCCCTGATATGATCACGGATGTGTTGCACAGCACTTGCTGAGAGGACTCGCACTCCCGGCACTCCGTGCGAGTCTGGGCCGTGAGGTCTTCGCTCGCTTTGTGGAGGAGGGGGCAGATACCTCCTGTCTGAAATTAATATTAAATTGTAAGTAAGTAATTGTATCACAACTGCTGCATGCGCGTTTAAGTATAGCGAGGGGACCGGGGTGGCACGGCCCCTCCAGAATGATCTGATGCCCCAGGATGTTGGGCTACCGTTTGGAAGATACCTAGTATGAGCTAGATACTAGACAAAGACAAGACAAGACATCCCCAGGAATAGGAGTAGGGGTGGTCCTATTTTTTCAGCAATGTCACAGATAGGTACATAAGACGAACTTAATTAACATTTGGTCTAAGCAGAAAAACACTGCAGAAACCACTCAGCTTCCTGTACCTACTTATTTCTAGTAGAATAAGAGTAGGTAAGTAGGTATTGGGCTGAATATACCTCCTTGCAGCAGCACTTGTATCTGATATTGGCTCCCAACATCGGGCACAGAAGCAGGTACGAGTTCAGAACTGGATGTGGCGCTCCTATGTAAGCAACGTTGAGCGACTTCATTGTGCCAAATTCTTCCTGCAACGATTTAAGATTATATTTATTACTACTGGTGCTGTGGTGTGTGACATTTATATGAGACCGTGGAGTTTTTTGTATCCACAACGAGGAACTCTTGGAACTGTACCTGATGGAAACTATGGAAAGTGAAAAAGTGATGATCAAGTCGAAGGTGGAAGTGAGCTGGCTATCTTGCCTCCAACTGCCTGAACACAATGCTGCTATGGCGACAGACCTAGATAAGATAGTGATAGCTAGAAAGACGGATTTATAACAAGCCCAACTACCGACCATACCGAGCAGAAAAAATTGTCCCCATTGAGAATCGAACTCGGGACCTCTGGGTCTGAAGTAGGTGGCCATACCACTAGACCACAGAGGCGGTTAGTACCTCTATTAAAAGTATTTGATCGCCGTAAAGGTAAAATTAATGTTTTCTTGTTCTTAGTCGGGTACTCTTTGTCAGAGTGGCCGTGGTTGCGCTTACGAGGTACATGGTGGGGTGATGTCATCTCCGAGGGTAGCTCTCCTGGCGATGTGCTTCCATTTTTGACGGTTAGAGGCGTCGCGAATACACTGGACCATGATGGACTCAGTGGCCTTCGTGATGGCATCCATCCAGCGGGTTGGCGATCGACCGCGTGCTCTCCTGCCTTCCACCTGGCCCTGAACTACCAGTCTCTCCATCGAGTTCTCATTTCTAGAGACGTGACCAAAGAATTTCAGTATTGTATGTCTTAAAAATAAACTAACAATGATAGCCATCACAGTCGCCAGCGCTTGTATGCTGGCATGCGTGCGCGAGCGCATACACAACACAGGTACGGTTGCCTGGTCGGCAAACCGCTGCACGCACATATGCGTCGCCGTCGCCACGAATATCACGTCCGTCATCATGGAGAACACCCTGTAAAGAGAAGGTAGGCCTTTAACATCCTGCAAGAATAAGAATAAAAATATAGAGAACAAAAATAATAATATAGAGCTGTATACATTTTGTTGGTAGCCGGCGACTGGTTGCGCCGCCATGGTGTCCCAGTGAAATATAGCCCTAAGACACGGGCATGGTAACCAGAGGAAACAGGGAAGGCTGGCTGCTCCCCTTGTTTCTTGATACTAGACACGACTAGCTAGTTAATTTCGACGTGAACTTCTGACTACCTTCTTTAGTTAAGTAATTTCATCTGTAGTTAGTAAGCTTTAGTAGGTAAGTAAGTAGAGTCAATGACGTATATTCAGGGGCGGTAACCCAGGGTACCCTCCCTGAAGGAGGGTGGGGTACAATCAGGGTCTTAGGATCATAAAGTAGATTGTAGTTTTACTGTTTTTAAGATTTTCTGGGGTCGACTATTCATATCCGATGTTTTACCAACCTAACAATAGGTAGGTAGGTACTGTCAAAGTTTGATTCTCACTTTCCAAAGTAATCTTTGTCCCAAACCAGATGGTCGATGATGTTGACGTCAAAAGCGCCCAGAAACGTAGCCGCCTTCGACACGGCCATGTTCAGGATCGGCTCGTTCACCTCCTGGAGTATCATCACCTTGCAGTTCGTCAGGACATCCTGTAATGAAGGAAAGTCTTCAGAGACCAACTGTTTTGACCAACTCAGAGGCACAGACTTCGAAGAGAACTCGGTAATAGTATTAGAGGCCGCCTATTTCTGAAACTGTTCAGTGGTCTTTTAGAATGTTGATCAGTTGTCTGATGCTGATTTTCGTAATTAATTTTCCAGGCAATCTCAACTAAATATGGGACAACGACCTAACAACATCAATAATGAACGTGGAGACCGCGTACCGGAAAACGCAGCGTGGGACGTCCACCTTGGGACGTCCACCCACAAGGTGGACCGACGGCATCATAAAGGAAGGCGCATGGACGCAGGCCGCTACCAACCGGGCAACATGGTAAGCATTGGGGTCCATTGGGGGAGGCCTATGTTCGGCAGTGAACGTCCTATGGCTGAGATGATGATGATGAATGTACGAACAGTGATACCTAGCTACTTTACGCCCAGGTGCTGGCGATAGCGAAATTGCCATGCCACATTTGTATAGCTAGGCCATGTAGTTAGAAGCTGCTCTACATGAGATCTGAAAACTTTTTCATGACGCGAGAAGACTTATGGGAAATCCTAAAAAGCATAAATTGGACTAACATTATGTGAACTGATTATGACCACCAACCAGTCGTTTCCCATGTGTGTCCACGTGTCGGCACTTCAGGTTGAGGGCGCTCGTGATGATGTCCATTACCATGCTAGCCGTCCATTGCTTGAAGCAGATCAGGTGACGGGGTTTTGAAGATCTGAAATTCGTATTGTTTTTTAACCGACTTCAACAAAAGGAGGAGGTTCTCAATTCGGTTGGTATGTGTTTTCAACCGACTTCAAAAAAGGAGGAGGTTCTCAATTCGACCCGTATGTTTTTTTTCTATGTTTGTTACGCGATAACTCCGCCAATTATGAACCGATTTGAACAAATCTTTTTTCGGCGTATAGGTATACCTCAAGGGTGGTCCCATTTAAATTTAATAATAGAAAAAACAACCCCCAAGGGTGGAAAATTGGGGATGAACTTTTTTATACGCAATATCTCCGCCGATTATAAATCAATTTGAACGATTATTTTTTTGTTGAATAGGTATTATCAAAAGGGTGGTTTCATGCGAATTTGAAGAAAATATTTCACCCCCAAGGGTGGAAAATTTGGGATGAACTTTTTTATACGCAATATTTTTAATTTTTAGTTTTTTTTTGTGTTCACGCATTTGAAGTCGGTTTTATTTTTTTTAAAAGTTAATTATTATTTATGTTTACCCGACTGCGCCAGAAGGAGGGTTATTATAGTAACTACCTGACCCGGCGAGCTTCGTACCATAATGGTGCAAAAATTTTACAAATCAGTCCAGTAGTCTCGGAGTCTATTCTAGACAAACAAACAAATCTTTCATCTTTACAATATTAGTGTAAATAGGTAGACGTTCTGAAGTGTGAACAGTTGGGACGAAGTCCTTTTGTATGGCTATACTGACCGACCAGCATCCTTTGCCATCTAGGAATCAATCCGAACCTCGGACTTTTAGGACCATAATAACAGTTTTTTACTTACTGTGGTTTACATTTATAAAATCTGACTTGGTAACTCAACGGGACCAATCTTTGAATAAATCTGAATAGCTTCATCGCGTAAAACTAGAATTTAGCATCGAAAAACTAAATAAACTGTTGAAATTTATAAAATTACATTTTTGTTGTGTTAAAATTATGTCAATTTTGAGAGAACAACACAAAGAACAACAATCAGAAAGTAAATTCACAGATCAATAAAGTTATTTCAGATCTACCAAAGAGGTATTACCTACCTAGGTCATAATATCATAAGTGCCACTTGTGGTCTAAACTGAATAAATATTTTTTGATTTTGATTTTGATTTTAATATTTGAAAGAAATTCCAAAATCTATTGGCGCAGCTTTTCAACCGACTTCAAAAAAAGGAGGAGGTTCTCAATTCGACCCGTATGTATTTTATTTGCTTTTTTAAAGATTATTAGCAATTTGTATTGCACAAATTACTAATAGTCCCGCTAGCTCCTAGTGTTAAGCTAAATAAAGCTTGTGTTACGAGTGGGCTCACCACAATAGTCGAGTGGTGGGATTCGAACCCGCATTCCACGGATCTCGAGTCGGACAGTCCCACCCATTTTCCTTTCGGCTATCGTGGCTAAAATGGCGTGTGATTTTCTAAGTAAATGCTGTGATGAACGAAATAATAGTTTTAGGTATAACTTTATATTAGGTAAAACCTCTACAAAAAGCAATAAAGTACTTACTTAGTAGGCAACTTAACAACTCTATTAACTACGTAGCTAGACTAAAAACAGTACAATATTATTATCTTCTAATAAACAATTTACAGCTAAGTAAGTATATTTTTATTATTATTCCGTTTGTAACGTATGTAGAAACACGCGTACTTAAAATAGATTTTTCTATTCCTTACTTTGTTAATGTTCTAATATTGTTATTTAATTTAAAAATAGTTAACAATATCAGCCATTTATTTAAAGTAATTTAATTAAAAGTGTTATAATGTTAAAATTAAGGCCGCACTTACAACAATACGCAATGGTTATAACAGGTGAGTTTTCTAAATCTAGATTATAAAAGCGAAAGGTCACTGACTGACTCACACATCACGAAATCTCAGAAAGCACAAATGCTAGGCTAATGTAAGTCCTTTTAGAACGAAGGTGTTCACTAAGACGCGATTCCTAAGGGGGTACAGATGGGGGACCAAGTCGCTAAGTGGTTCCGGTAGAGTCGAGTATAAGACCACTCTTTCTTTGGGTGTACGTAATACGAACTCTGAGCACGAAAAAATATCGTTTTCGTTAAGGTATGGTAAACTTTTTGCTATATGTACCTATGGAAATTGAAAACTAGAACAGCGCAGATACCTTGAGATACCATAGATTTGGGTTCGGGGTACAAGCATGCCTCCTTAATCCGTCTGGCCATCGCTGCAGAGTCGGGGCTGTAGGCAAAAACCTCAAAAATACTCTATAGGTGTTATGAGAAATAAATTATGGAACTCGAACACACTAAATCCAAGGTTTTCCCACTGCCGTCGCTACTCCCTAAATAATTATAAAGCCAATCATGCTACCTATTCTATTCAGATAGTTTATTAACGTATATTGTTGTACATAAATAGATATTATTTATAGATTATTCTTGTTGACTTACCTACTATAACCATATTATTATACCTAATGGAATCGACACTTGTGCAAGTTGTGTTACATTATTGCATGGGTCAGTGACATGGTGATTGTAAAAATCTGACCTGAACCTAATAAACCTGTAGAAAAACATCTTTTAACCATCTGTGCAATGAAAGTTTTCTTTATTAGGTAGGTAAATAAAATACCTAGTAACAAATAATAACACGTAAAAGGCTATTTATACTCATGATTTGCAAAATAAAATAATGTAGATAACTGCAAAGTAGGACAAATAGGTGAGTGCCAATTGACGTCCACCGCTGAACAAAGGCCTCCCCCAAGGTTTTCCACAATGTACGGTCTTGCGCTGCCCGCATCCTGGACAGGCAGCACAGGACCGGTCGTTATGGAAATCCTTGGGGGAGGCCTTTGTCTAGCAGTGGATGTCATTTGGCTGAAACGATAGAACCTTTATTTTAAACGCGTCCATAACAGCGTAATAAACTTGAAAATTTCGACGGGTTCATCCCGTGTCTAAGTAGCTCAGTTAGAAGAGCAGTCCCCGGCAAGCAAGAGTTCAATTCCCGCCTTAGGCAGTTCGAATTTTTCAAGTTATTTATAACAATATTTTTATTTTGGTTTCCAGTAAACCTCAGCATGCTCAGCGCAGGGATGACCCTGGGCTGGTCCTCTCCGATCCTGGTGAAGTTGGCGAATGTCACGGAGTCAGGGTTCGACGAGCCCGTGTCGAGTAGCGATATGTCTTGGATCGTGTCTACTGTGTTTTTGACGTGCACTTTCGGTATGCAAACTTTAAATTAATACTGTGGAATAGTAGTTACTTATAATTGAATTGAAAATGTAAGTATACCTATAGTCTGATTATGCGTGAGTAAAAAATACCCGTGATAGGAAAGTAATATTCAGGGGATCTCTTCTAGTTTAGAAAAGCTTTTTCAGTGTCAACTGGTAGCATGGGCAGAAGGATTAAATTATACAATATCGCGAGCTAATTATGGAGAGCGCCATCTATTTGTGCTATTCGGAACTGACTAAAGCACACGCGTTGGTTTAGCCGAACCTTTACAGTCTAAAGCCCGGTCCGTGAGCACGTAGAATTTTGTCCAATGACCCCTAGCTACCCATCCTTATCGCTCGCGCGTAATTATATTGCTTTCGCGACTGTACGACGGGCGCCCGCAGTGAGTGTGCGAGCGCGATAGCAACATAATAATTACGCGCGAGCGATAAGGATGGGTAGCTAGAGGTCATTGAACAAAATTCTACGTGCTCGCGGACCAGACTATAGATTGCATCAAACTCCGTTACTTATGTAACTTTTTTAACTAATTTAATGTACAGTCAGCGTCAAATAGTTCGTGACACCCAAAGTTGCCAAAAAGTTAACACGATAAAGTTGTGTTGTCAACTTTTGGCCACTTTGGGTATCACGAACCATTTTGACTGACTGTACCAGTAACTACCTGCTTGTTTTATTTTACAGCTGTCTTCGTAGTTCCAATGTTACTGGATAATCTAGGTAGAAGGTACAGCGCAATCCTAGCTATGGTGCCGCTCATCATGGGAGGCCTGACCATGGTCTTCGCAAGGAAAGTCTGGCTGTTGTTCCTAGCTAGAATCTTGGTGGGATTGTCTATGGCTATGAGCTTTAATGTGGCTCCGACTTATGCTGCTGAGATTGCTAGCGTAAGTAACTTTTCCTTGATAATATCTTACTACCTACATTACATTTCTAATACTACAGCCTCATATTATGACAAATTGAAAGCCATCAACGCTGGTCGCAACAGTGTATAATTATTACACTTGAAAATTTCGACTGGTTCATCTAGTGTCAGATGGGAGAGTCGCCCGGCAAGCGGAAGATCGTGGGTCCGATTTCTGCCTTAAGAAGTTCGATTTTTTTGGTTATTTAAAGTAATTTTGAAAGCAATTCGCTATATTCGTTTACTGTTGGTTATCTAGAATAACGATTTCAGCAGAAAACTTTGTTATTACATGCAACAATGTTGCTATTCGTTGTATCTATAAATTTTGCAGTCATAAAAGTGGTCCTATTATAGTACCTTGCAGTACACCTTTTGTTAAATTGCTTTCTTTTGCGGCACTATATGGCTATTGGTTGTTTAAGAAACCTATAAGTTCATTAATGGACATCCTATTAATTTACAACCCGGTCGAGTAAACTGCGCACCTGGCAGCCGTGACGTCATATCTACACTCCGGTACGGAAGGGGTGAACGCAGGGAGGTGTGCGGGTAAGTGGGAAGGAGAGTCACATTCCAGCGAGGTGCGCAGTAAGCTTGATCGATCGGATTGTATAAAGATGACATAATACTTAAGTGTTTCTATTTCAGAAAGAAATCCGGGGATCCCTAGGAACTATAATACAAATATCCGTTTGTATTGGTGCCACTCTAATGTTGGCTGTGGGACCATTTGTCTCATATTTGTCCCTGAATGTAGTATACGCCACTTTTGCTGTGCTCACAACAGTGCCAATATTGTTCTTGCCCGAAAGTCCTTATTACTTGCATTCAAAAGGTAATTAATAAACGATTATATTTTATGCATTCAGAAAAGAAGAACCATAGACGGTTAAATGATGATGCAGATTCAATTAACAAATACTTAGGTGGTAAAGAAAAAAGAAAGAAAACAAAATATTATTTTAAGACTTAAATAGGACCCACAGTATGTGGGTAGGTAGGCTAAGTTACTGGTTCTCTTCTTTTTCTTATTCAGAACCGCGCATGAGCGCAGTGCACGTCGACCCATTGGGATCTTTTGTCTTTCCCTTTACCTTTATTCCCCTCTCATCTGCAAAAATCCTATCCATAAAGCAAATGAAGTGCTTGTGTGAGAGGGACCTGAGACCCATCCTATTTCTCGCTAGCGCGTCGCATTCGCACAGTAGGTGCTTCATGCACTTCGCATTTCTACATGCTCGACAGCGTCCGTAGTTAGGCCCATCTTGTGGAGCAGATGCAGCTTCAGAGGTCTTAATGCCGAGTGAGATAGATCTAAGATTATTATAGTAAACTCTACTTATTATTACTGTATTTCAAACATTTCCAGGCCGAAGCCACGAAGCCCTGAAAAACTTGACATCATTGCGAGGTTCAGAAACGCTGGCAAAGCAAGAAATAGCAGAGTACGATATTACAAAATCTGACAAAAATGTCAAGAAGCTAAGTTTGTTGAGAGACTTTATTTTTTTAAAAACGATTCTCCTGGTGATCATATTCAGTACTTTCGATCAATTAACGGGAGCGTGCACTATAACATTGTATCTGCAACCAATACTCCAGTCAACTAAGATGAATATTAGTACTGAGCTAGCATCAGCTGTGATAGGTCTCATTAAGTTGGTGGGTGCCTTTATGACCGCAAGCATCACAGATAGGTTTGGAAGGAAACCTATTTTGATTTGGACGTATTTTGGAATGACTATTGGAATGGTAAGAATTTTAATTTAGTGAGATTTCAGACAGCTGGCTTACAGGTTCGAATTTATCATGTTTACAGACAGATAAATTAATTGCATAATTAATAACTTTCATTAAGAAAAGGTCCAAGTCATTATTGTTTAGATAATAAGAATGCAGCTAGTTCTTTTTTTATCCACAAAGAGGAAGCTCTTAACCTGCATCTCACCTGATGGAAAGTGATGATCAGAGCGAAAGTGGAAGCGAGCTTCACTCGGAATCCTCAACCACAGAGGAACTGGCTATCTTACCATCAACTGTCGAAACAAATGCTGCTAACATTGTTGTTATGGCGACAGACTTAGGTAAGATGGTGGTAGCTAGCCAGGCGAATTTAAAATAGACCTTGTATTTTACAGGTTGGTTTTGGCGCTTACTTCTACATCAGTAGTAATACCAAAGACATGTATGCCTTTATCAACTACATACCCATCATATGCTTGGTCTTGATCGTTTGGTGCGACAGTGCTGGTAAGAGAATAATAATTATCTCCTTGAACTTCAACTGAGAAACTATAAATTCTTTAAATAAAGCTACTAAATGTAAAAATTACGGTTCCACGCTAAAAACACGCGCGAGCTATTTGATCTTGGAAAAAAATCTGTATCGTAAAACCCCTTAAACATGATCACAAATATCAATTTGGATATTATTTATGGATATCAATCCATAAATAAAATTTTCGTAACAATAAATGTTTCCACGATTTAGGAAAATTATCCCTCAAGTCTGTAAATAAAATGGCCTATGTATTTGTCAATTAGGTATTTCTTTCATTTCAGGACAAGGATCACTATTCTACGCTGTAATATCTGAATTATTTGAGGGACCTGCGAGAGCTTTAGGGGTGTCTATTGGGTCCTGTACTAGCTCCATTGTATTATTCCTTACTTCAAAATACTTGACTGCAGTACTGGATGCAGTGGGACCGGCAGTGACATATTTGGGCTTCGGAGTCGTGTGCATCTTTGGAGGACTGTTTATTACGTTTTGTATACCTGAAACTAAAGGGAAAACTTTCTCTGAAATCCAGAAGACTTTGGGAAGAGACATATAGTTAAACCAGATTTGGTTGTTTTTATTTTTTTCTAGCTTTTGCCTGTGGATTCGCCCGTGTGAATTTCGATCTTTCATATACACTACACACACACCTACTACTATCACGACTCTCTTTCAAAAACCGGGATAAAAAGCTATCTATCTAAAATTTTCCTGCATCTTAAACTAGGTATCTCAAATTCTCAATAAGGCGGTCAGATGTCTTTCTAAACATCTTATTGTCGCCTCTGGTGTTTTATTAGCATTTTTGCTAATGCTAATAGAAGGAAGGAAATAAAATTGTGCCGGGGGAAAGTTATTCACTTTCCCCCGGTACAATTTATGGCGGGCAAGCTGTAGATCCTGGGCTACATAGGAGTTGCAGCGGTGGGAACGAGAGGTGGGAATAGTCCCGTGTTAATGCTAATAGAACATCTCTGCGAAACCCTTTCTGTATGGGTACGACTCCCACTTTGCTGATTTTGAACTCACGTATATTGTGTTATAAATGATGCTGTTATTTTAGTGCAAAAAGATGTCAAACAAGTCGTTACGAACTTGAAAAAACAAGTTATCTTCTGTTTTTTCTTTATTTTATTATCGTTCCGTGTGCTCTGCCATTTGATCAAATTAAAACATTTGAAAGTCAAATTCACATTCGCTACGAATACGGTCGTGTTTGAAAATAGTTATTTTGAGTAATATTTTACACAAATAAAAGTTAAATATAAAAGAAAAATTGTCTTAGAAGACGACCAAGAAGAAAGTGACGCGATGACATCGCAATTGGACAGAGAAAACAGCGATCAATGGACAGGATAGTTTAGTGATCAGAGAAAGATTACAACGGCTGTGGGGCAGTTACTTTGGTGTATAAAAATAAGGACATGGTATATTCTAACTACTAGTAGAGTCAACCTTGGCGAGACTGATAAAAGAAATTTTCGTTACGCCTTTTCACGGATATACGTGACGTGCATTTTAATGCTGTTTTGGCTGTAACTACAATACCTAAAGAAGAACTTCGCATTCGACTTTTGTTCACACCGTCACATGTGCGTGGTATAACAATAAAGATAAATTATACAACAAAAGCATATTGTAACGACACTTTAGTGAACTAGGTATTTTGTACTAGGTACACAGTGAAATGTAATTACAAATCTAGCAGGGTAGAGTGTGTGTATCAGAACGAAACTCAAAATATTACTCAATTTCAAGAATAGGTTAAGGCTTTTGAAGTGTTGATCGTTTGAATTTAGACAGCTCAGGGAATAATCTGAGATTGAATCGAGTTTTAAGGGTTGTATTGTAGGTCCCAAAAATTTGCTACAAAAAAAATAACTTTTTCAGATTAATAATGAAACTATTTTGTTCGCTATCATCTAAAGTGCGACAATGTATTTATGTTATGGTTGGTAAGTTAATATTTTTATTACTTTATTCGAACGACTTTCTCATTAAAATTACGTAGGACGTAAAAGTACCTACCTACTTTACTTATTATCATCCATTTAATTAGTCTCATCCACTGCAGGAGCATGACTATCCTCAATTTACCAGAGGCAAGTGGAGGATTTGGCCAACACTCTCCACGCTAGCTTGCATAATGTTCGCATAATTTTATTGTCCCTTAATTATTTTGCCTATTACGACATCCACGGGAAGAGTAAAGGGTGGTTCTGTCGGTAGCTTTACCGGAACCTCAAGTCCTGCAGAGTGAAGGGCTACTCCAAAAAACGTATCCGAAGTTTGTGATGTTCTCCGAGTTTCTCTCAACCAAAGCTAGATGCCACAGATGGCGACAGATAGCCCGAAACTACTTAAACAGCATAAAGGAGTTGTCCCAAAATGTATGGAGCCTAGGCCCACAACCTGTACACCTACCAAAAAGAAGGGCTTTTAAATGTACAACAGTTTCTTATTATTCAATTTCTTTTAAATGGCTTAGTTTATTCGCTTAAAACAAAAGATTGTTAAGAAAATAGCAATACTCAACCACAAAAACCATCATGGTGGACGAATGTCATTTTGATGACATCTGTCACTTTTGACATTAAGTCGTATCTTGGTGGAGAGTGACAGATGAAATCTGACAGCGACTGACGTTTAGTTAGTCTATGGTTCATCTTTTTTTTTTATCTGACGCCATACGCCATCTTGTGTATGCATTTGAGAATGATAATTCATGAATAGTTTTTGATTTTGAGCGGCTAAATTATATGCTAGATATAGTTATTTATATTTTTCCCTTAATCAGTAGATTTTTCTTGATTTTTGATATGGCGTACAACCTCTGGGCCGAAATTGGGACAACTCCTTTCGTAGTTAGCCCCCTGGTGTTATTCTTCTCCTTATGACAACAAACCTACACAGTGTCAGCCCGAAACTCCGCTACAAGAGTGGCGTTGTCAGCTGCATTAATAAAATCCTCCTGCCTGCAGTTGCTCGGGCACTCAGGGCACAACATCATGTTCTTTTGGTCTAATAAATGAATTATAATTTCCAGCAGACCTATGTAGCTTGGCATCAGGGCTATGCGTCGGTTGGTCATCTCCAGTGCTGGTGAAGCTGCAGGACAGTAACTCCACGGTCTTGCCGGAGCTGATAACCAATGATGAAGGGACTTGGCTGGTGTCGGCTCCACAACTGACTTGTATTGTTTGTGAGTAAGAATATATTAAGTTAAGTATTTACAACCCGGTCGAATTTGCGCACCTGGCAACCGTGACGTCACGTTTAGTACGGATGGGGCGAACGCGAGGAGGTGTACGGGAGAGTTGCTAAAGTAGAATTAGCAAAAAAATTAGCAAGCTTAAACATAACAATGAATTATGAATCTAAGGTCTAAAATTGTGTTTCACGTCTGTCACGACCGCTTCAATAATACAATATTGTGAACTATTGATAGATGAACTAAGACTATAGGTACCCACACCCAGGTTCCTATGAATGATGATACTAATTTTGTAAACTATTAAGTAAGTTACTTTACTACTCTGCCTCTATTGTAAGCTATGAACGATGAACCATCAAGGGTGGATGTATTCATAATGTGGTATGTTCAACTAGGGAACTACGAATTCTACAATTTATTAGGTACAACATATCTGACAATATTTTATATCTTTTTTTCAGTTCTACTCATAGGGTCACCAATCGTAGACCGTGTTGGGAGAAAGTACGGTCTATTACTGGTTTACCTTCCAAAGTTGGTTGCGTGTATCCTCCTCATCTTCGGGACCAGGATATGGACACTGATGCTGGCCAGGTCGATTGAGGGAGTGTCTTTAGCCTTCAGTTATGTGAGCGCCTCTACGTATACCGCGGAAATTGCTGATGTAAGAACTTTTTACTACGTTTGTGTATTTATGTTAGGGTAAAGTAAGATGTTTTAGAGCCCCTTTGCTTTCGCGGTCCGAAAATCGAACCCAGAGGAAGTCCAGATCTTTGGGTATGATTTACAAGTGTTTTGTCACAGTTTACCTACTGTGAAGGGGTTTAATCAATCATAATGCAATCTAACTACAGAGCTCTACAATATTTCACATCATAAAAGATTTAAAAAAAAAACTAGAATACAAAAAGCAATGTATTGTAAGTTCCACCAGTTCAATTGGTGGTTCAAAAGTTCAGTCCTGGGCTATTTCGATGGAATGACGACCTCAAAATGGCAGAATGAAAAACGCTATTATATTCCAATGTGCAAAGTAATAAAACTAAGTAACTTATGAATAACAAAATTTTTCCTCGAGTATTTACTATTGTATTTTATTCTTCCAGAAAAATATACGGGGCTCACTGGGAACGTTGATCCAGATTTTTAGATCGCTCGGCATCGTGGGCATGTTTAGCTTCGGTCCCTTCCTGAACTACTTGAACTTGCATATTGTCTACATCGCCATTACTATCGTATCTGCTTTGACTGTTGTAGTCTTGCCTGAGAGTCCCTACTTCTTGTATTCTAAAGGTAAGATGATATTTATTAGGTTTGGAAAGAGATTAACTATAAAGTGTATAAAAAGTACGAGTTTTAAAAGGGGTTTGGTGTCGAGTCTAAAATTCCATTGGACCATGATAGAACCATGGTAGTAATAGAACCATCCCTCTCTGGTCGGTCCCTCTCGGAGTCGGCCCTTAGTGTCATGCATGGATAGCTTCAGGGCTTACATCTGTCACCAAATAGAATCATCCTTAATAACTTAATTGAACTTATATTGATTTGTCTTATAATACATTTTCTTTGCCTACAAGACACTGGAGTTAACCTTACCTACTTGATAGAGTTAATTGTTATTTTGGCCATTTCTAACCATTTATAAATCTCAAACTTTCAGGTAAAATTGAAGAATCAGAAGAAGTACTAAACTCCCTGAGGGAAACCAAACAAGAAGTACAGGACGAGCTCAGAATGTTTTCAGAAGGCGAAAACAAAGAAAAGCTAGATTTTAAACAGGTTCTAAGAAAGAGAGTTTTTTGGAAATCCATGGGAATTTCTGTGTTCCTAAGTGGTGTTGGAACTTGTACTGGTTTTAGTACAATCGTCTTCTATCTGCAAAACCTCATGGAGGAAGCAGGAACCAATAAACCTGAGGTAGCATCGGTGATCCTAGGAGTAGTACAAATACTGGCGTGCTTTCCACCGATATACGTGTCAGACAAATGCGGAAGAATACCGATTTTGTCGTGTAATATGATTATTATGACTTTTGGAATGGTGAGTTCTAGCTTTTTCCTAAAAACTCTATCATTGTTTAGATAAACCTGACCACCATCTTGAATACTAGTTTTCTTGATAGAATTTGTCAGTCCAGTAGTCCGACCAGTCTCAGTTCTCCAGTTCCAAGTCTGACTGAGACTGTATTGTGTCAATATTTTTAAAAAGGAAATAAAAAATCTTTTTATTCAGTTTACTTTAGACCAAGCCACATAAGGCTCTTCCCAAATGGACCTCCGACCAAAGCCACTGGTGGCTGTCCCGCGCTACCGCCACATTTCTAAGAGTGTCAGAAGCGTGTAGTGAGTGGCTGCCACCGGATACACGTGTGCGGCGCGTTACAAAATATTATTAAAAAGTGTGTTAAGTCGCCGTCGCTGGCCAGCGGTGGCTGTGGTCGGTGGTCCATTTGCGCCGAGCCTGAGAATCGTTATCACTTCAGTTCATTATTAGCTTCCAAGAAAATTTAGATTTGATATTTTCAATATTGTGCTAAATCCAATCCCTAACGCATGTTTTAAACCTACTTATTGTAGAGGTTTCGATGTATTTTGAGATAAGTGTGGTGTTTATGTTCTCATTTTCTACTGTCTATTTCCAGGTAATGTTGGGAACATTCTTCTGGTGCAAAGATAACGGCTACGAGATCAACGCATTCCTGAGTATTCTACCACTGCTGTCCGCTTCGATCGTTAGCTTCGCCGGATCTGGTAAGATTAATTTTTCTGTTTCTTTTGTTTTAATTAGGATAGGTCAAAGACAAGGCAAACATAATATTACTATAATAATTATGACAATGTTTGCTGAGTTTTCGAAAACGACAACGAATATTGTTAGAGGATTCATTAAGAAAAGAGAAGTAGGTTTTACATTCATTCATAAAATCCATTGGACACCTATTTTCCTATTTTGAGATCTCAATCAAGTTAAAATTTTGCTTATTTTCTTTCCAGGCTACGGATCTATAGTGTTCATCCTGATTCCAGAACTTTTTGAAGGTGCACAGAGGGCTCTAGGTGTATCAATAAGTTTCATAGCTCTATCCTTAGGATTTTTTGCCGTTGGCAAATTTTATTCAATCCTGCTATCATCCATTGGTCTCTCCGGAATATTCTGGATGTATAGCATCATCTGCTTTATATTGTCTATGTTTACAATGACGTGTGTCCCAGAAACGAAAGGGAAGATGTTTGACGAAATACAAATGGCTCTGGAAGGGAAACTTGTGAAGGTGGGCGAAGGTAGATAACCCTTTTCTGATTTCTTTAGATAAATGTAGACTAATGGATGATTCAGACTGATTTAGACGGGCTCGTCAATAATAGTTTTCTGACTTGGAATAATTGGACGAAAGCAGACTGTTTATTTTTTTACATTGATTAACTTTTAAAATACGACCTTTTTATGTGATGTAAGTCTAGTAAAGGTTTATTATTACCTACTTATAATAAAGGTCTAATGTCCGTTTTCACCATCAATCCCTAATTTTTAAGAGACCCATATGAAAACAAAATTCCTGTTACGTGTTACCATAAGGTTCACTTAAAAATAAGGGATTGATGGTGAAAACGGGCTTAAAAGGACAGTTTTAGGTGTTATGTGGTGCACTGTCAACTGCACATTAAAATAAAACTTTTTAATAAATCAGACTTTTATTATAATTCATTTTACTTATAAGTAACATAATAACTTTAATATTTAATAATCAATTACACGAAACAATTAATTAAGTACACTGGCCTGCAGAACTAAGTACTAAACTATAAATCATCATTTCAGCCACAGGACGCCCACTGCTGAACATAGGCCTCCCCCAATGACTTCCACATCGCCCGGTTGGTAGCGGCCTGCATCCAGCGCCTTCCATCTAAGCTACCTTTATGAGGTGGTGTGAGGAGATAAATGTAGGAGTTGAATGCGGCGCTGTCATTTTTTAGCGTGGCAGTCAGGTTGTTACTATACTTATAATAAATCTGTAGAGAAGTCAATTCTGTACATGAAATATATTTTCAAAATAACTATCAGGGGTGATTAATAATCGATACTGATGCCAAAATGCAATCAGTAAAATTTTTGTCTGTCTGTCTGTATGTTCCTTATAAAAACACAAACTACTCGACGGATTTTAACGACACTTGGTACAATTATTCTTCATACTCCTGGGCAGGTTATAGTATACTTAGGAATTCCCGCGGGAACGGGAATTAGCGGGAGAATCCTTTTGTATGAAAAATCTATACCGCTTAAGTTAGACGCTTGAAATTTGGCATGCAGGTACCTTAGTAAACTTAAAGCTTAGTTACAACAGGATATTGCAAAATTCCCACGGGAACGGGAGTTAGCGGAAACATTTGTATGAAAAAATCTAAACCACGTAAGATAGATGAAGGGGGTAAAACGGGATCCACGCGTACGAAGTCGCGGGCGGCCGCTAAGTAGTTGTACAATATTAGCAACCGGTTGCTATGATTTGTAATAGAGATCCCATCTGCTTCAGGAAATACATGTAGAAGAGTTACCTAATCTGCTCACTTTCCCCCCCCCGCCCCGCACGGTGTAGTGCTAGCGTACGGAGCTCTCGGGAGTTTTTGCTTATAAAAATAGATAAATCGCTTATAAGTGTTTGTGAGTGTAATAATCGGTTTGTATGTGACACGAACTACGGAAACTGTAAGTTATTCTGTCTATTTATCGCCTCGTTTGTGTTTTCTGGTTAAATATTCGGTGAGTAAACATCTTTTTTATTTTCTCTCGTTGCGGGTGTTTGATAAAATTGGCCCGCGCCAACCGAGGTGGCGGGTCGACCGTAAGCGCGCTGCGTCAGCGGTGCGCGTTTCCATTGCGCCCGACTATAAACTCGTCCGTCATGCCTCTGTTCAACGATCAACCCGTCGACGTCGCTAACGAAGTGTTTCTCCGTAGCAATTTAACGCAACGTTCTCCGCCTAGTGTAGGAAAAAGGACACGTAGCGAAGCATTATCTCCAACAAATGTGTCGCCATCGTCTTGTAAACGCGTACAACTATCGGATTCGCCCGGTTTAGACGATAATTCGACGGCACCGGATCAAACACAGTACGACTTAGTAAATGAAGCCGCGTCGTATCTTACAAAAATAAATGTCGTCATTAATTCGCTCGGTTCGCGAATTGACGTTAAAAATCGATCGACAGTTATGGATATGACACAGCGAGTCACGGCAATCGTATCTTTACTGGCATTAAAATCATCATCAACCGAGACAAAATTGGCCATCGCGCAACGTGACTTATTAGAGGCCAAAATCAATAAAAATTGTAGTCAAAATAATGTTATTGGCAATGTCTCAAAGCCCACCTACGCAGAAAGCCTTAAGCTAAAAATGCCTAAAGTCGCTCCGGCGGCTGCGGCAATGGAAACACGCACGCCCCTTCCCTGTGTCGTTGCGTATCCCACTAGTGAGCGCTCGGCCGAGTTCGGCTCATCATCGGCGACAAAACAAGCGTTGATGAAAGCGATCAATCCTACGGACGACGGGTTTCAAATTGTAGGTTTAAAGAAAACGGCAAATGCGGGTGTAGTACTTCGCGTAACGAACGAAAACCAAATTAAAAAGTTACAATCCGTCGCCGGTATTAAATCCGCGGGCTTACGTTTAGAAAAACCGAAAGGACGTCGACCTAGAATTCTTGTTAAAGACGTACCCGCAACATTAGAAGACGCCGCATTTATGTCAGCTTTGTATAGGCAAAATATTAAGGATGAAATGTCTATTTCTGAAGACAATTTTATTAAGTCAACAAAAATAGTTCGTCGTCGTGTTTTAAACAACGGTAGAAAATGGATCGGTTTAGAGCTCGAGCCCGAGATTCGTAAACATTTGATAAATACAAAGGAAAAAATTTTTATTGATTGGGCTACCTGTCGCTTTAACGATGACGTAGAAATAGTTCGTTGCATGAAATGTCAGCAATATGGTCATGTTGCGAAATTTTGCACGGAAAAATCTAGCTGTTGTGGGTATTGCGCCGAGGCCCACGATACGAAAGATTGTATTAAAAATACCGCCAAAGACTTTAAGCCAGTTTGCGCGGCATGTAAACGTTTTAAAAAACCAAACGACCATTTAAGCGGTTCGCCCGACTGTCCGAGTTATAAGGCAAAATTAGAACAACTAATATTAAATACTGTTTATGGCTAAAGTCTCCATAGGCCAATTAAACCTCCATAACGATAAAATTGCTACGTTGGAGTTGGACAGACTTATTGTAGAATACAACTTAGATCTCGTGTTAGTACAAGAACAATATCAGCGTGTCGGCGTGCGCTGCAAAACTATTCAGATTAATAACAGTGCACGCGCCGGTATCTATGTGTCACGCGCGTCTACACTCACAATAACGTCTATTGCCAACCTTTCTTCGTCGCATTGCGCTGTTGCGGAAGTATCCTCCCCATCCTTCTCCATATGTGTCGTGAGTTGTTACTTTCAATATTCTGACCCGGTTGGGCCTCATCTACACCACCTACGCTTTGTATTACAGTCCCTAACAGGGCGTAGGGTTATCATTGGAGTTGACGCGAACGCGTCATCTCCACTTTGGCACGGCAAGCTCCGCTCGACTGATGTGGAGCGTCGCTCAGCCGTGGAAGACTTCATAGCTGAAATGAACTTAGTTATTCACAACACCCCTAATGCACCACCAACCTACAGTAGCCCAACGGGCGAGTCTCATATTGACGTCACGCTTTCTAGCGCAGACGTCCAGCTGGATAGGTGGCGTGTCCTCCCCGACGCGTCTTGTAGTGATCATCGCTTGATAGTGTACGAGTTTAAACCAATGTCGCGACAAGACACAGTTCATGAGTGCAACAACAACTATAGATATAAATGTCGTGGGGCCGACTGGGCTTTTTTCAGTACTCTTTTTGCGTCTCATGCCAAAGATTTTACTCGTGCCGACCTGAGCGCGACTGATAGTGCAGAAATTATGTCCGATACTTTTACGTATTGTGCAGATGTTGCGATTGGTCGCGCTCCAACTAGAGGTGTACGTAGATGTGATTGGTGGAATGAATCGCTGGTAGAAATTAGGAAAAAGTTTCGCCGGGCTCGCCGTAAGCTTAACACACTTCGAAAGGCAAATGTTACTGGGGATGCATATGAAAATGCTTTATGTTCTTTGAGGGTTGCCAGGTCCCATTATCGAGCTGCTGTAACTAAAGCCAAGGGCGTGTTACTGCGGAAAACAGTCGAGAGATTAGAAAAAGAGGGTCCGTGGTCTCCGATATATCATGAATTCAAAGCTAACCGTAAATTAGATATTGCTTATATTTCTAACATAAAAATTAACAACACTCATACGGTGGGTGTAGAGGAAACAACAGGTGCTCTTCTTAACGCGCTTATACCCGACGATAGTGTGTCTGACGATAACGATTATCATCGGGACGTCAGAAATGCTATTGCGGTGCTGCCTGAGTCGCCTGTGTCTTCTATTCCTAGCCTTGATGAGTTTTACGATATAGTAAATAGTTTACCCTTAAACAAAGCATCGGGCGAAGATAAAATATCAAATAAAATGATTAAAGCAGCGTGTAAAACAGCCGGAACGGATATTCTTAATGTTTTCACTCGTTGTATCTCGGAGGGCGTGTTTCCGAGTATATGGCGTCGCGGATTTATTAAAATTATACCAAAGGGAGGTGACAAACCGCCCGAAGATCCTAAATCGTACCGACCTATTACATTACTTCCCTCATTAGGTAAACTGTTAGAGCGATTAGTAGTGCCGCGTTTGCTACCGGGTGGTCCAATTTTTCACGAGCAGCAGTTTGGCTTCACCGCCGGGAAGTCTACTGCAGATGCAGTAATATCTGTTAGACAAAAAGTGACGTCCTCGGTGGCAAAGTACGTTGTAGGAATATTCCTCGATATTTCAGGTGCCTTCGACAATGCTTGGTGGCCGATCCTGCTCTTAAAACTGAAAGTTCGTGGATGCTATAGTAATATATATTCACTACTGCACTCGTACTTTTGTAACGGTACAACTAAATTAAAACTCGGCCATCATGCTGAATCAAAGGTGCTCACGCGCGGCTGTCCCCAAGGATCGGTCCTAGGGCCCTACCTTTGGAATTTGGGTTTCGATGATTTTCTAGCATTACCATTACCCGAAGGCTGTTCGTTAACCGGGTACGCTGATGACGGTCTCCTTTTAATAGAGGCTGACACTAGATCAAAGCTTGAAAATCTAGCGGATACATGCTTGAATTTAATATCTCAATGGGGAGACAGGAATCGTTTGCAGTTTGCCCCTCACAAAACTTATCAGCTTCTATTAAAAGGTAATCTTAAGGTTTTGCCTCGCATTAAATTCAATGAAAGAACTGTTAAAAAACGGGAATCTGTTTGCTATCTCGGACTAATTTTAGAGAAAAACTTTAGTTTTGTCGAGCACATTAAACAGATCGGTGAAAAAGCTAAAAAGAACTTTTATGCCTTAAGTCACATTTCAACCTCGATGTGGGGTCTAACGTTTAAAATCCTCCGAGTAATATATTCGGCCACTTATTTAAGCTCCATTTGCTATGGTGCACCAGTTTGGGCTGACAGAGCTACTATAGGAGCCGCTCGACGGAAACTACTCCAAAGTCAACGCCTTGCATTGATTTTTCTTTGCAAAGCTTACAGAACTGTGAGCACGGAGGCTCTGCCAGTCCTGGCTGGTGTACTGCCGGTCGACTTAGAGGTACAAAAGCGTGCGGCTATGTACTTCGCATCAAGGGAAAATATAACCTCCGATTTCTTAAATAGCCGCGATCGTTCTAAAATAAGTCGATTATTTGATTCCCGAGAAGTCGTTGAAGAAGATTTACTTAATGAATGGCAAAAAAGATGGGATACGTCAGTCAAAGGACGTCACTTATATAAATTCTTCCCGAATGTACGCGAACGTCTAACTAGGCGATGGTTAGAAATCGACCATTGCTCGTCGCAGTTCCTCACGGGACATGGCAACTTTAAACATAAACTTCACGAATTCAAACTAGTTCCGTCTCCTTTTTGCGAGTGTTCCACTGATGATGTCAGTCATGAGCAGTCTGCCCATCATATCTTGTGGGAGTGTGATCTTTGGAAACATGAACGTGATATAATGCTTAATTCAATACAACATACATCTGTTTCCGCAATTTATTACACCGATCTTGTCGCGACAAGGAAAAATTTCCGTGCTTTTAAGCGATTTTGTGAAAAATATTATTGGCAGGTAGTTGCTAATTGCTCATAAGATAGGCCCCCTTAATTTAATTTATTGTCCGTGGTGCATAATCTTTTTCTTAAAGGTTTTAAACCTTTGTTTGTCACCTGTCATCCGCTTTGCAATGGAGGGAAGTCGAACCTTAATTTCGAACTCCTCCTATGTTCTTCTGATTAATTTCGTTGCGGGTCCAATGACAGTTTAACTTTCCCCCGGGACAAACTTGACCTTCATTGGTTGGGTTTTTGTGGCGGTCAAGCTGTAGATCCTGGCTACACAGGAGTTGCAGTGGTGGGAACGAGAGGTGGGAATAGTCCCTATTTTGTTTACCTAATCTGCTCAGGGTGGCACGTTATCCTGTGATGTATGAGTAGGTACCATGCCACTTTTAATTTGTCAGTGTTGCTTTTGAAACGTCTTCTACTGAAGTTCTCCAATGTATTCTCAGAAAAATTATCTCGTTTCAATTTAGTAACACATTAAACAGCAAAAAAACACCGTATAATAATCAGACTTTTATTATAATTCATTAATAATTATCATAGAAATAATTATTTTAATAGTCACTTAATCATAATATTAATTATCATTTATACAAAACAACTTAGTACTTAGCAATATCACATTTCATACAAAATACTATCTTTCTATACATTGGCATTAATACTGGTACCATTTTTCTCCGCTCCCTCTTTACTTTTCTTCTTTTTGGCGCCCAATTCTTCTTGAATCTCAGAAAAAGTCTTCCCTTTAGTTTCAGGGACACAGAAGACTATGAAAATGCAGAATATTACGCAGTTTACGCTAAAGAGCCAATACGTGGTGGGTGGTCCAAGGGCTGTGGAGACCATCGCGAAGTATTTGGTGGTTAGGAACACGAACATGATGGACATGATTGAGGATATGCAGAGACCGTAGGCTCGTGCTGGCCCGTCGAAGAGTTCGGCTGTTAGCGCCCAAATTAGGGAACCGATACCTGCGAAAACAAAAAGATTATTCACTAAAAGAAGGTAAGATTTTGATCCAAAGGTGCTTTCGTGGTTAATGTTCACTGCTCGAAAGAAAGCCTTGTAGCCATTTAAAATAGCTACTAATTCGCCTGAGCATGCTCTAGTGGAGACCCCTGAGTACTCAGGTCCAGGCTTGACTGCCATGCTCAATTGGATACAAGGCTTTAGAGATAGCCAATTCTTCTGTGGTTGAAGATTCCGGGTTCTACGTACACTTCTACCTTCTGCCGGTTTAGCAAGTTTAGAAACCAACTTAACCCAAGGGTTTTCCCACTAAGTATGACATTTTAAAATTATCTCAGTATTTTAAAACTTAAAAATTTTTCACAAACCTGCACTGAAGCAAAAAACTACGAGGATGAGAGAAATGAGAGGCAAGTAATTTAAGAATCCTGAAATTGGATAGCCGTTCTCCTGAAGTTTGAAGAATGCTCCAAGACCCACCTGAAAACAAATCAAAATATTAGTAAGCTGATGTTAGTCACAGAACTAAACACAATTCATAACGAAAGTAGTTATCGAGAAAAGAACAGTAGGTATATGATGGTACTGTCATAGTACCGACGGAAGACGCAAAAAGGTAAACAAGTTCTCGAATAGAATTCAGGCGCTGAATGCAGGCCGCTACCAACTGGAGTATCTGGAAATCATTGGGGAGGCCTATGTTCAGCAGTGGATATCCTGTGGCTGAAATGAATGAATTCAAAAGTGCTTACCATTCCAAAGGTCATCCCGACCAGCGTGATTGACAGGATCGGTTTCCTGCCAAACCTGTCTGTTATAAGAGTGGTCACAAAACTCGCAGATAGCTGTATACAGCCTATCACAACTGACGCTGTCTCCTCAGCCACACTGGTTTGTGTGGACTTCAGAACTGTCTGAAGATAGAATGTTACTGCGTTGAATCCAATCAGTTGAGATCCCATCCCCAAAACTGTGGATATCCCAAGAGCCTTAAGAAATGATCGGTTCTTGAAGAGGTCTTTCTTGCTGACTTTCTCATCAGTCTGGCTGAGGGCGTATTCCTTCATTTCCTCTTTGGCCAAAGCTTCCGAGCCTCGGAGATGGGTCAGCAGTTCGATGGCCTCCTCGTTTCTTCCTAAAACAGTAAAGTACTGATAAAAACCATTAAGGTGACTTTGGCTCAGCCATTACTCTCAATGGGCAGATAACTAATGAGTACAAACAAGTATGTAATAGATCTTACGTTGAGTACTTGGACACGTAACAGTCACGTTGGGTACCTTCCACTATTAATTATTCACATTATTGCTAATGAATTACCTAGGTCAATACCTAATACTTTGACTGCATCAAGATTCAAACGCAATATTTGTTATGAAAGTGTTATCTTCGTAGTTCAAACAAATGAGTACTGATCATAAAATATCTAAATAATCTCTCACGAACTAAGCCACAAATTGATTTTCTACAATTTAGTAAAATCGGCTGATATGAAAGTTATTTGATTGGTGGTGTCCATGGCCTTTGAAAAAAGTATGGGAGCAAAAATATGTATTTGTACCTTTCGAATACAAGTAGTAAGGACTCTCCGGCAGAAACAGCAGTGGGGCGAAGGTGATCACGGTGAAGCAGGTGTAGATGGTGTTGAGAGTGACGTACGAGGTGTAGGGACCTATGGACAGCATGATGACGATGCCGAGCGAAGACATGATCTGCAGGATGGTGCCCAGGGAGCCGCGGACTTTGGTCTGAAAATGACGAATACTATTGAGCAACGTTATGAAAAAAAAGATCGAAGAAAGAGAGAGACTTTGTTCAACTGGGTGACATTACGAAAAATTGGTACTGTGACATCCCTGTTATTTTGAAGCTTGTAGAGCGACCTTGGCGCTTAAAAAAACGATAGAGCTTTGCTTAGTCTCCACTGCAGGAATACTTGCCTCTAATTTACCAGAGGCAAATGGAGAATTTGGCCTACACTTCCCACGCTGGTCAGACAGAAGGGAGCCCATCAGGTAATGTGTCAGCCCTCAGCCATATCTGACGGAGTGTCGAAAGCGAAAGTAAATGGTGTCTCGGATAGATGGCAAACGTAGTTAGGATGCCTTCGTGTTCCATGGACCGAAGACTTACGCTGGATTGCTATAATCAATCCCAATCTAAATCCGTCCGTCAACTGGCAAAAATTATTTTTGTGTTTAATAATACTCACACTGGCAATCTCAGCCGCGTACATTGGCACAACACTGAACACCAGCAAGTCGCAGACGCCGCAGATCGATCGTCCCAGCAGCAACATCCATACGTCGCTGGCCAGCGTCAGCAGCAGACCCACTGCTAGCTTTGGAGCCGCTGCGAGGAGTATGCAGCGCTTTCTGCCGATGCGGTCCACGAGAAAGACAGGGATGGCGATGCCTGGAAAAGGAATTTGGTTTGCTGAAGGACTGACACTGGTGTTAGGATACTTTTTGGAAAAACCGTAATTGTTATTTGGATTAAAATTTGGTATACTGTTTCTGTGGGAAGTAGCTGGCTAAGGGCAGGGCCAGTCCAAGGAAATCCTTGGGGGAGGTCTATTTATCCAGCAGTGGACGTCATTCTGATACTGATTCTGATTTACTCCTTATTGGTGGTCAAACTGTAGATCCTGGCTACACAGAAGTTGCAGAGGTAGGAACGAGAGGTGGGAATAGTCCCGTATTGGTCTACTTACCGAAAATCCCTACAAGAAACCCAATGGACACAATCCACGAGCCCTCCTCCTCGGTGATGGGTCGCGACAGAACTGTCTCCGTCTCATTCATCAGCATCACCAGCACCGGGGAAGGCCATGCCAGCCCCATGCCGGAGCAGAGGATGCTTAGGTTCACTGGAATTTGAGAAAAAATCATTTATAGGTGGTTGTGATGTTAAAGTTGATTGGAATTCGAGCGAGAGAAAGTCCAGCAAAGTCATATTTCTTTGGGCTGAAAATGGAATGGAAGTTTGTAATTGTTTGAGGACTCGTGCAAATTCCAAACCAAACTGAGAATCCTAGGACCAATCCGTTATTAGTTGATATTTTTAGGGTTATAATGTTAATAAAGTTATTAATTGGAATTCGAGAGAAAACCCATCAAAGTCGTCTCTTGTTGGGGTAAAAATTTCTGTTATTAGTTGATATTTTCTTATGTAAGTAAACCATTGCTAACGAAATCTGACTAGGTATTGGTTATTTTAACTAAAGATCAAAGAACTGGGCCTAATTACACTAGGAAGGAAATTAAGCGTTGTGATGGCAGTTCCTAGTTACAGTTAAGTAACTATTGAAAAAAGGTTTTTATGTTAACTACAGAGCACATACACAATGATTTCATTCAAATTCATTTAAAAAGATCCCACACTGAGTCAATAATTTAACATGTCTTAAATAGTAGAGCAAAATTGAACACAATGGTGGACGGCGATTGTAAAATTGGCGACTTCCCGCCATCTGTTGTAACTACCTACAGATGCTCTTGCGCTACTTATTGCCATAAATGACTTTAGGCTAGTAGTATTGATAGAATACATTGACCCGGTGAACTATGTATCATCATCTGCATTAATATTTCTTCTATAATTCTTTTTTCACCGTTTAAACCATTGGTTCCCAAACTTATTTGAAACGCGCCCCCTTTCGACCATACAAAAAATTCCGCGCCCCCTGTCCTCCAGTCAAGGTTATTAATATTGGTCGTATCGAATCGAGCAGTCTGGAATGCATTCTCTCAGCGGTCGCAGGTTTTTTATACTTAAGTACACAGATGGCCGCGGCGCACCCTTTAAAGATCTCTGCGCTTGCCCGCGGCCTCCACTTTGAGAACCAATGTAGGCTTAGGATGTGCGCCGCGTAAGTTTTTATTATCGCGCGATTTTATCGATTTTACGCGATAGTTCCATACATTTGTCATCAATAAAATTTTATCAAGGCGCCCATCTAGCCCGGCTGAACTGGACACTACATGTATTTCAAAACCAAAATTATAATAACACACCACAAACTGGCAAATGAAAATTTACGTTTTGAGACAGTTTACGTAGGCCATCGGCAACGGTGTTAGCTACTCGTATCCATTGCCTGTCATGTCGTCTCGTTCTATCGCAAAGAAACACCATTTGATGAGAGCGAGAGCAAAAACGGAAATGGATAGTTAACAGTGTGGCCGAGTGTACTTACATATATTAAGGCGATCTAATCGCTACCTAGCGATATTTTTTCAGACTGACAACTGAACCGATTTTGATTATTTTGCTTAGAGATAGGAGAACCTCGGTTATTGAGATAGTTTATTCTTTTGAATCCTTCCACAAAAATAATAAGTTGCTTTGTCAACAATTATGCATACTTAATATTATTATGTATTGTGATATTTTATATTGTGATTTAAATACTTACCTAAGTGTTTATTTTGGCACGAGCCTATTCATGTGCGTTAAAACGATTCGTTTCTGCTACGGATGGTTAACAAGAAAATACAGACATTACGTAATTTTATTTATAAAAATGTTATTCAAAATTATTAAGGTCAGTATCTAACGCTAAGTACGAATAGGCATATTTTATACGGTTTTTAGAAATTTCACAGTTCGTTGAAGAGGCATTTTGAAAAGGATTTATTGGCACTCTTTGGATGCGGAATCCTAAATAGATTCGATACTTATCTATTGTAACATGTTATGTAACTATCCAGTGTTTATTATAATAATGTATTAACTATATTAATTTTATTTATTAACATTATCAGATTTAGGTTATTTAGTTTCGACACGACCCTCCAATTTACTAAAATCATGGATCATTTATTTGGCCTACCCTACACTCCCCAAGCTGGACGGGTTGAGGATTGGGATTATTTTTTTTTTTTTTTTTAAGGTACAGCTACCGAGAACAATGTTTTGTTCTGTTTTGTCTGTGACGTTCGCATATTTTTCCTCTAACTAAGTACCTAATTGCTCTTAGTTCTCCCCTCATCTTTGGATCCTACCTAATTAACACGTTTTTATTAGGTCGTCGTGTAGGTATGAAACAAAGTGTAATGGAATCTAAGAATCTGAATTAGGTACTCGCACTTGTAATTCTTGTAGGTATCTTCATGAAACTTGGCAATTATTACTTAGATTAGATGACAATCAATGATATTATATAAAAACAAAAGCAGATATGTTATAAGCGCTCGCGCTGTGAATACTCAAATACGTCCCAATTGGGACGTCTTGCGTTTAGTCTTCGTGTGGCCTGCGTCGTGCGCAATCGCGTGCGTACCACACCGTAAGTTCCTGTGTTCTTACCAAAATAAATAAAAAATGCCATCGTGTGTGTTTCGAAAGTGTACCAATTATGACTCTAAAGTAAACAAAATACAAGGGATCTCTTACCACATGTGATTATGCAAAATTATTTAGTATTTATATTTTCAATTATTTATGCAAACAATCAAGACGCCATGCGCCATGTTCAAGTTAAGAAAGAGAAAGCGATCTTGTTTAGACGTTAGAGCGATAAGGATGCGTGCGCGGCGGACATAGATTAGTTAGTGCAGAATCGTTAAAACTATAGCTATCTCTTTCATTTGCGTGCTATTTCGTATCTTTTGTTTCACTTATCAGTTACATTTGTCAATGTGTGCAATTTGGAATAGCTCGGCACGGATTAAAATCGTAATTTCTATGAACGTAACATATCTATAGTTCTATAATATCATTGATGACAATACAATAATATGGTACCTACCATCGAGCTGGTCTGATGATGGGACTGGAATGTGGCCATAGGAACTCCTAAACGAAACTGCGGAATCGCCTCGAGTTTGAGTTCATTGGATTTGTCTTTTTGAGCACTTTATTGGCCTTTTAGTGCAGTAATTAAAGCGTGTTTTTAGTTTTTACTATAAAAAACTATAAACCTGTGCACAACGCGAATCGTTTTTGTACATCTGCATCAATTCCACGTACCTATTACGTCACAGAGCAGATAGGTGTCAAGGCTATGCGCTGTGATGCTCGTTCGAGGCACGTAACTTCCGATTGCACGAATAAAGGTGAAACAAGCATTCAATTATGTATGAAGTCATTTTGAATTTGAACATATTCAAAAAAACAATCGGCCGTATAAAAAGTTGTATTTTTGGGGCCCAATAGAAGTACCTTTAGATTATTAGGGCTACCTACTTACTCACGCGTATCAAAAATAATTGTTACAAAAAAGTAGCATTAAAAGTAAAAAAATAACTGGATGCGTTAAATTTTATTAAATTTAGGACATAAGCCTTCCTGTTACCTTTAGCAGCAGTGGACGTCCTAGGGCTGAAATGATGATGATGATGAATTTAATATTAAAAGTGGTCTTATTTATTTATTAATAGATGTATTGTATACTTGTATTTTTTCTTTTATTTAAAAACTAAGTAGGGTAAGTACTGAACTGAAAACAAAATGTTTTGAAATGATTGCGCAATGCGCATTAAAGTAATTTGAATTTGAAGTCGTGGGTGTCCAGTAATTATCGAAATACAATTAATAATCTACCTATTGAATACATAAGTATGATGATAACACTGGTCAACAAAAAAATAAAATTGTTTGTTTCCTGTGATTTTATTTCTGTTTCTATCTCAAATTGACGCATATTTTTTAAATATGGCAACAGTTTTTCTCCAACAGCTTTTGTTTTTAAGTTATAGCTATCTACCCTCATTTAATATTTTTACTTAAATTTTTGATTTAATTGAACAAAAAAAAATATTTTGTTGGTGTTTTCGATATTACTTCATTATGAAAATGTTGTGTGCTTAATCCAGATGGTTTCTGCTATGTTTGTGGTAAATATAATATTTGAAAAACATCGAAAACCTCTATTAGACTTGATGAAAACTGCGTAACATCGACACTTTAATATAAATATTTGAAATTAAGTAATCAAGACCACAAATGAGTCATTTGTGTTCTGAGAATAGGTAACATCTTTTAGGCCAACAAGGGTGCTACACAAAATTCCCGTTCCATGTGTCTCTGGAATAGTCGTAACAAACAATAGGATTGGTTACAAAAAATTTGACCAGTGCGGCTTCCCGCACACACAACTTTTAGCTCTTCACCTAAAGTTGATACAAACAATTTTATAAACGTGCCTTTAGTTAGCCAAGACCGTATCACCGTACTTTCACCACTTAATATTAAGCTCGGCATCTTAAAACAGTTTGTGAAGACGCTTGACAAAAGTGACGAATGTTTTAATTTTCTTTCACGCAATTTTTCAGGATTAAGTACAGAAAACTTAAAAGCTGGTAATTTTTGATGGGATCTCATTAGGCAACTGGTAAATGATCGTAATTTTAAGAAATCAATGAGTGAAGTCCAGTCCTAAGCTTAAAATGATTTTTTTTGGTTATAAGTAATTTCCTAAACAAAAAGAGATTGTGAGAGCATGCTATCCAACTTGCAAGAGCTAGGGTGCAACATGGGTATAAAAATACACTTCATGTACTCGCATTAACATCGATTTCCACAAAATGTGGGTGATTTTAGTGAGGAGGAGGATAAAAGTTTTCATTGGAATTTTCTGACCATGGAAGAAGGTTATCAGGGGCGTGGTACTCATATATGAATGGCAGACCATTGCTGCAGTTTGCAACGAAATCTACTCAAACTTGCCTATTCAAGGAAATCATATAAAATATCATTTGCTTGTGTTCAATTGAAATTTTATTAGCACAATGTATAATTTTTCGTATTTTTTTGTCAAAATAATAAAGCTCTATATTTTAAAAAGTAAAGCTGTTGGCGATCTCCCAGTATTTTTTTCATAATCAGGGCCATAGAAATACCCGATAACAGAAAAAAAATTAAAGGAAAAAAACCATGTGTTGACCAGTGTAATAGAAGATGGAGTAAACAATGACACGTTATAATTTATAAGTTATCGACTGCTGACAGACAAATTATTGTCTCTTAGAATAGACTCACTTTATGTGCTTGACCAACATTCAAGGATGGCAGTGCGAACGATGCGAGGATGTTAGGAAATAGAAAACACAAATTACTTAGGTAGGTACTAATAGTCCCGTTTACCCCACGTGGTCAGCTAAATAGTTTTATGCATGTGTTACGTGAGGAACCCGCGTTCTTCGGATCTTGATTCGGCCAGTACTGACACCAACAACGTTGGGTTAAAAAAGCTTCCTTTAAAATAAGTTATTTTACTTTAAGAAGGATTATGTTTTTTTAAGACGGACAAAAGGCATTCAACAAACTGCATACGGTAGAGGCCGTATCAGCAATTTAATTTGGTTTATAGCGATAAACGATGAACAAAATTGTTTTTCCCAGGTCATTCCGGCTTATTACTCGTATTTATTGTGGTCTACCATTGAAAAGGATTTAATTACCAATTTATTTTCTTACTTTCATTGTCAGTGCCTTTTGACAAAGTGACAACCCTAACAAGTGCTTAAAAATAAATACCTCTGAGATAGTAACTATGTGCGAATAATGCATACCTAATATACACGTGACATTGCACTTCAATTAATTGAATATCTTATGTATTAATTGATTAATTAGTAGTTAATTTGTTACACATACTTAACGACAAAATGTGAAAGGAGTCTAGATATGGAGACGTTAGGCTGGATTGTGCCATCTTACTTTAATATATTTAAAACGTCAAAAGTCTGTCAAAATTAAAAAACGCCAGTTAGGATTATAGTTACAGTTAAAGTAACTTTGCCTAATTATTTTTAAGATATGACCCATTTTATACGAAGAATATTTTTAAAAGTTTTGCTTTTCGTGGTTTGCTTATTCAAATGGGAAAATGCAAATATGTATTTAATCTGTAGGCAACTGTTAATTAAGTAGGTAATTATTTTGATAGTAGACTAACCTACTTTAAAATTAAAAGTAAGTGTTGGATTTTCCGAATGTATTTTTATTTTGTTTTGAACTACTTAAGTTACTACCTAACCAAATGTTGAAAAAAGAAAATGAATAATTTATTTATTTTAAGAATGTCTATGTATTTCTTTGGTTAATGCTCAGATCATAGATAGTGATGCAACGAATACTACTTTTACGAATACGAATATTATATCTACTATTCGGCGAATACGAATACGAATATCTCTACATAGTCATATAATACTCATAAATCTAACTCTTTTTATTTATGGTTAATGTTTTAGTAATTAGAATTTACAAATGGCATTTTTTTATTATTGTATCACTTTACTTTGTAACTAATCACAAAAAAAAATATTACTTGTACAATCGACCTGCTATATTGACTGTCAAATTCCGGATGATAACTTACTTACAGTAGTAAGTTTGTTACACACTGACCGGGGTTTTCCCAATCGTGTTGTTATGGCTATAGTGTTCGGAGACATACAGGTGCCTCACAACATTTAATGAAGTAGGTATTCGTATTCGTAATTAATAATTCACCGAATACGAATATTCGGTAAATGTCTACTATTCGGCGAATACGAATATTCGTATTCGTGTTCATTGCATCACTAATCATGATGATCTGAGGGATTCCATGTTAGATTTGTAGCACTTTTGTTATCTAAATAATGGTAGATAACAACTGTCTGCAGTATTTTTGCGCACGGGTTATGCATAGCTTATTTTTATTGCTTTGACACCTAGAAATAAGAATAACAACAAAAAATTGTTCTGAATTTGCTTTTACAAATGTGTCTGAATGAGAATGTGATGTGCAACTTTATAGACATTCTTCTATGAAAATGGAAAATTCAAACAGCTATAACTTCTTAAAAAGCAAATATTTTCAATTTGTAATCGCACTTTTTTATATAAATTTGCTTATATAATCAGAATATAATAAGTAAAATCCATGCGCAAAAAACCGTTTTTTTGTTGACCGCTGTACCTAATTAGTTCCAACTTTTATGAAAACAACAAACAAAACAAAAGTAGGCACTTACTAGCTTGGTACCTACTTACATTCCTAGAATAATAATTAACGTGACTGACTTCGGATAAACGTTAGAAAATTAGATATAAGACGTGGTGATAGAAAAGACACTTTAATTTATTTATAACAATGATGAATTAATCTTTGAATTCAAGTAGTAACAATGAGTATTCAATCACACAATAATTAATAAATAGCAATTTTATCTGAAAAAGCAGTTGTTTCTATTACCGACCTATAGACGAGGTGTGTTTCTATTAACGTTTTTTCTGTTTCTATTACCGACCGCTAAGAATATTGCTCTTCAATTGGGTATATTCCAAGAGGCACGGGTTCGATTCCCGCTCAGAGGCTCGGGAACCACTTGATTTTTTCAAGTTAAATTTGTTTTGCTTTTAGTTTTAGTTAAACTATATTTGAGTTTAAATAAAAATAATTTTCATTTAATATTTTATTTTTATTTTTAATTTTTAATTCGTTTTTGACTGATGTTTTTGATTTTAATTGTGTGTAATTGTGTATTTTAATTTAAACTATGGACAATTGGACACTGTCTGTATAATTATTTTAAATTATTTTTTTATTAATCCAAAAGATCTTAAAAAGTTACATAGTAGTTGTGATAACGCATGATTGGTTTGGTGTCATGTCATAAATGTTAGTTATATACAATATACAGGCTTATAAGTCTTCGCAGGTGGCGTTATAGTTATGAGGCGGTAATAGAATTAGGTATGAATATTACTTTATTCTATTACCGACCGTAAAAAAAAAACAGTAACCAGCTAAAATATTTACTTTAATGAAGACGTGATCAGTGAAGTATCATTTCTATTAGGTTTTATTTTATATAAAACAGGTACTAATTAGAATTTAACAGGTTTTTATAAAATCTATTGTCATACGTACGGGTCATTCCATGACAAATGTTACCGAGGGTGAAAAACTAAATATGTTCTTTTCGCATTAAATCTGATGAATTTTGAAAGTAAACATTCCAAATTATAATGTGCAACAAAAAAAAACTGAAAGAAACAAGTAATTTTTAAGTTATTAGTCTTCAAAGTCTATACTTAAGTCAACTGTCTGAATGATCATTTTCTCTCTAATTTATTGGTAATACGATTTAAAAAAAACTATCAATCTGTGAAACGTTTTGCCACTATATGATTCGAGGGTATTTATCATAGTATTGGTAGATAGCGTCATAGTCCCAAAAAAATTGATAATCATCAAGTTTTAAGTGTGTTTTCTTGTTACTTCGGCGATGTAACACCCGAAACAGAAAAACAGGTATTTGTTTTATAATTGTACCTTACACATGGATTAGAGTAACAATATTTGGTAAAAGTAAGGTCATAGTAGTAATGATTTCAAATACTAACTAATATCTGAGTATGATACTAATTTAGTATGTTTCTTTCTTGATTAAAAACTGTAACACCCGAAACGTTTCGGGTATTACATTTTTATTTCTATGTCGATAATGTGTGTATATTGCTTGGAGAAGTGAAAAAGTATTACTGTGAGGCTCCTTTGACCTCCCACTAGCGCTGGCATCGGAAAAGGAGTCATATTTCTCAATTTAAGACTTTTTTGAAATGTCGACTTAATAGTAAAATTAAGGTTCTGCTAAAAAGTGTCGATGTTTGACATTTCCAATAAATATCGTAATTTGAAATTAAAGTAATGCTATTTCAAGCCAAAAACAATAGAAAAAGCTATATTCTGAGGAAAAATTAAACTTGAACTTTGTATATTTAAAAAAAAAAGCTGCTTCGTAATTTCAAACCAGAATTCGCTCTATTTGTGTTTATTTGTTGTACTCCTTATTTTGGGTTAGTCCCAACGGCCCCGGTGGATCTGCCCCGTCAACGGGGTGGATGGGAAAAAGTGTTTCAACGACCCCGGTAGTCATAGTCTGAGCGTTTAACGGGGTGGATGGAACACATCAAGTGTCAACCACCCCGGTATATCGTTTAACGGGGCGGATGGATCAAATCAAGTTTCAACCACCCCGGTATTTCACTAAAAGTGAAGGATGACACAGATTTAAAAGGTTCCACCTCGGTATTGCATACCGAAAATAAAACCTGTTAATAAAATAAAATAAAAATGTAAATAATAATCAGTTTTATTTAACAGTCACTGTTTAAAAAATCTTCAGCATAAAAGTAAGTTTAATTGTCAAAATATTATGGTCATAAAATATAGATTACGTTTAGAATCACAGATGCGCAATTGCATTAATCAGTCAATATTAATAACACTCTAATAGTCTAATGTGATAAAAAGTAACTCTAAAATTGTTACAAAATATTATTATTATTATTCAAGAATCACAGATACGTAGTTACATTAATCAATTGTTGATTAACAATAAAAGTAAGTTTAACTGTCACAAAATATTATGGTCGTAAACTTAAAGATTACTTTTAGAATCACAGATGCGTAATTGCATTAATCAGTCAATATTAATAGCACTGTAATAGTCTAATGTGATAAAAAGTAACTCTAAAACTCCTCACTAACAAATAATAACAAGGAAATCTAAAATTGTTACAAAATATAACGTCGGCTGATTGCAAGAAGTCATTAACTACAAAAAGTCATTAAGTGTCCATACTAGCATGGCGATATTGGCCGCGACTTATACTATATTATGCAAAAATCGCTCAATGGATATCTGCCGTACTTTGGAAGATTTATTTTTGTAAAACTTGATAAATCCAGTTTCGTCAATTTTTATAGCATTAAAATAATTATTGTCCATTAATGATTTTGTGTCATAACATAGTCGATACACACTTTGTTTTGACTAACTGCCAGAACTTAATAAAGATTTTTAATTACTTTTTGTATAAAAAACTTTGGAACTAAATAGTGATAAAATCTGAGTTATGTCTACAAACTGTTTTCGAGACTCATCACGAACCGTCTCGCGCGTAGGTTCGATGACTTCCAGCCTCCCGAACAAGCCGGATTCCGAAAAGGTTATAGTACCATAGACCACATCCATACGCTGCGACAGGTTATACAGAAGACTGAGGAGTATAACTTGCCACTATGCTTGGCGTTCGTGGACTATGAGAAGGCCTTCGATTCGATTGAGACTTGGGCAGTGTTACAATCTCTCCAGCGGTGCCGTATTGACTATCGGTATATCGAGGTGCTGAAGTGCTTGTACAAAAACGCCACCATGTCGGTCCGAGTACAGGAGCAGAGCACGAAGGCGATTCCACTGCAGCGAGGTGTTAGGCAGGGAGATGTTATACCTCCGAAACTGTTCACCGCTGCATTGGAAGACGCTTTCAAACTCCTGGAATGGAAAGGATTCGGCATAAACATTAATGGCGAGTACATCACTCACCTTCGGTTTGCCGACGATATTGTGGTCATAGCAGAATCGTTGGAAGATCTTGGCACAATGCTCGAAGACCTTAATCGAGTTTCCCAACAGGTAGGCCTGAGGATGAACATGGACAAAACGAAGCTTATGTCGAATGTCCATGTTGCGCCCTACCCAGTTTCAGTTGGGAGCTCAACTCTCGAGATTGTTGACAAGTATGTCTACCTCGGACAAACGATCCATCTAGGTTTCCGACAAACGATCCATCCATTCTTAAATAATAATTTAATTATTATTTAAGAATCACAGATACGTAGTTACATTAATCAGGTGTTGATTAACAATAATATAGTACTTATACTACTACTTAAATAAATCATTAATAACGAAAAAAAGTATTCTAAAACTGACATAAAAATATTACGGTAACAAATTATGATTATTAGTAATCACAGACGCGCAATAACATTAATCAGTCAATAAACACTTTAATGTAATTAAAAGTAACTCTTAAACTACGTTTACTAACAAATAATAACAACAAAAAAAATCTCAAATTATTACAGAATATAATAATTATTACTTTAGAATCACAGAGACGTAGTTACTTACATTAACCAGTTGTTGATTAACACTAGTGCTTAAACTATTATCTTATTAAATAAATCATTAACAACAAAAGAATAATTTGTAAAATTGACACAAAATATAATTGTAAAAAAATATGATTATTACTTCTATAATCTAATATTCGTACTTTAATCGGTCTTCATTGGTTAATCAATTAATAACTATCGTAAACTTTTTAGAAAATGTCCTACTGTCATTTGGCCATTCAAAAATTCCTTTGTATTTTCTACAATAAAGTTGTGCCAAAGTAAAGACTCCTGTAAACCATTACACTGCTGAGATGCTGACAGATTTCTACATGTTTTGAAATCACTTCATAATAGGAGGCGTCGCTGAGCAGTGTGTTTAACAACTCTATGATATTCGGTTGCTGTAGCTTTTCCGCAAATATATGCTCAGTCAGTGGTTACGAGACGAGTTTATTCCAATCTGGTGCGTATTCGGAGAGAGACACCGGAATACTTATATGCTTGAGGCGTGGCACAAAAAGCTTAATAAAACAATTAAAAAAAGCAACCGAATATCATAGAGTTGTTAAACACACTGCTCAGCGACGCCTCCTATTATGAAGTGATTTCAAAACAAATAGAAAATCTGTCAGCATCTCAGCAGTGTAATCGTTTACAGGAGTCTTATTAATGATTTATTTAAGTAGTAGTTTAAGTACTATTGTTAATCAACACCTGATTAATGTAACTACGTATCTGTGATTCTTAAATAATAATAATATTTTGTAACAATTTTAGATTTCCTTGTTATTATTTTGTTAGTGAGGAGTTTTAGAGTGACTTTTTATCACATTAGACTATTAGAGTGTTATGAATATTGACTGATTAATGCAATTGCGCATCTGTGATTCTAAACGTAATCTATATTTTATGACCATAATATTTTGTGACAATAAAACTTACTTTTATGCTGAAGATTTTTTAAACAGTGACTGTTAAATAAAACTGATTATTATTTACATATTATTTTTTTATTTTATTAGCAGGTTTTATTTTCGGTATGCAATACCGAGGTGGAACCTTTTAGATCTGTGTCATCTTTCACGTTTAGTGAAATACCGGGGTGGTTGAAACTTGATTTGATCCATCCGCCCCGTTAAACGATATACCGGGGTGGTTGACACTTGATGTGTTCCATCCACCCCGTTGAACGCTAAGACTATGACTACCGGGGTCGTTGAAACACTTTTTCCCATCCGCCCCGTTGACGGGGCAGATCCACCGGGGCCGTTGGGACTAACCCTTATTTTGGGTTAGTCCCAACGGCCCCGGTGGATCTGCCCCGTCAACGGGGTGGATGGGAAAAAGTGTTTCAACGACCCCGGTAGTCATAGTCTGAGCGTTTAACGGGGTGGATGGAACACATCAAGTGTCAACCACCCCGGTATATCGTTTAACGGGGCGGATGGATCAAATCAAGTTTCAACCACCCCGGTATTTCACTAAAAGTGAAGGATGACACAGATTTAAAAGGTTCCACCTCGGTATTGCATACCGAAAATAAAACCTGTTAATAAAATAAAATAAAAATGTAAATAATAATCAGTTTTATTTAACAGTCACTGTTTAAAAAATCTTCAGCATAAAAGTAAGTTTAATTGTCAAAATATTATGGTCATAAAATATAGATTACGTTTAGAATCACAGATGCGCAATTGCATTAATCAGTCAATATTAATAACACTCTAATAGTCTAATGTGATAAAAAGTAACTCTAAAATTGTTACAAAATATTATTATTATTATTCAAGAATCACAGATACGTAGTTACATTAATCAATTGTTGATTAACAATAAAAGTAAGTTTAACTGTCACAAAATATTATGGTCGTAAACTTAAAGATTACTTTTAGAATCACAGATGCGTAATTGCATTAATCAGTCAATATTAATAGCACTGTAATAGTCTAATGTGATAAAAAGTAACTCTAAAACTCCTCACTAACAAATAATAACAAGGAAATCTAAAATTGTTACAAAATATAACGTCGGCTGATTGCAAGAAGTCATTAACTACAAAAAGTCATTAAGTGTCCATACTAGCATGGCGATATTGGCCGCGACTTATACTATATTATGCAAAAATCGCTCAATGGATATCTGCCGTACTTTGGAAGATTTATTTTTGTAAAACTTGATAAATCCAGTTTCGTCAATTTTTATAGCATTAAAATAATTATTGTCCATTAATGATTTTGTGTCATAACATAGTCGATACACACTTTGTTTTGACTAACTGCCAGAACTTAATAAAGATTTTTAATTACTTTTTGTATAAAAAACTTTGGAACTAAATAGTGATAAAATCTGAGTTATGTCTACAAACTGTTTTCGAGACTCATCACGAACCGTCTCGCGCGTAGGTTCGATGACTTCCAGCCTCCCGAACAAGCCGGATTCCGAAAAGGTTATAGTACCATAGACCACATCCATACGCTGCGACAGGTTATACAGAAGACTGAGGAGTATAACTTGCCACTATGCTTGGCGTTCGTGGACTATGAGAAGGCCTTCGATTCGATTGAGACTTGGGCAGTGTTACAATCTCTCCAGCGGTGCCGTATTGACTATCGGTATATCGAGGTGCTGAAGTGCTTGTACAAAAACGCCACCATGTCGGTCCGAGTACAGGAGCAGAGCACGAAGGCGATTCCACTGCAGCGAGGTGTTAGGCAGGGAGATGTTATACCTCCGAAACTGTTCACCGCTGCATTGGAAGACGCTTTCAAACTCCTGGAATGGAAAGGATTCGGCATAAACATTAATGGCGAGTACATCACTCACCTTCGGTTTGCCGACGATATTGTGGTCATAGCAGAATCGTTGGAAGATCTTGGCACAATGCTCGAAGACCTTAATCGAGTTTCCCAACAGGTAGGCCTGAGGATGAACATGGACAAAACGAAGCTTATGTCGAATGTCCATGTTGCGCCCTACCCAGTTTCAGTTGGGAGCTCAACTCTCGAGATTGTTGACAAGTATGTCTACCTCGGACAAACGATCCATCTAGGTTTCCGACAAACGATCCATCCATTCTTAAATAATAATTTAATTATTATTTAAGAATCACAGATACGTAGTTACATTAATCAGGTGTTGATTAACAATAATATAGTACTTATACTACTACTTAAATAAATCATTAATAACGAAAAAAAGTATTCTAAAACTGACATAAAAATATTACGGTAACAAATTATGATTATTAGTAATCACAGACGCGCAATAACATTAATCAGTCAATAAACACTTTAATGTAATTAAAAGTAACTCTTAAACTACGTTTACTAACAAATAATAACAACAAAAAAAATCTCAAATTATTACAGAATATAATAATTATTACTTTAGAATCACAGAGACGTAGTTACTTACATTAACCAGTTGTTGATTAACACTAGTGCTTAAACTATTATCTTATTAAATAAATCATTAACAACAAAAGAATAATTTGTAAAATTGACACAAAATATAATTGTAAAAAAATATGATTATTACTTCTATAATCTAATATTCGTACTTTAATCGGTCTTCATTGGTTAATCAATTAATAACTATCGTAAACTTTTTAGAAAATGTCCTACTGTCATTTGGCCATTCAAAAATTCCTTTGTATTTTCTACAATAAAGTTGTGCCAAAGTAAAGACTCCTGTAAACCATTACACTGCTGAGATGCTGACAGATTTCTACATGTTTTGAAATCACTTCATAATAGGAGGCGTCGCTGAGCAGTGTGTTTAACAACTCTATGATATTCGGTTGCTGTAGCTTTTCCGCAAATATATGCTCAGTCAGTGGTTACGAGACGAGTTTATTCCAATCTGGTGCGTATTCGGAGAGAGACACCGGAATACTTATATGCTTGAGGCGTGGCACAAAAAGCTTAATAAAACAATTAAAAAAAGCAACCGAATATCATAGAGTTGTTAAACACACTGCTCAGCGACGCCTCCTATTATGAAGTGATTTCAAAACAAATAGAAAATCTGTCAGCATCTCAGCAGTGTAATCGTTTACAGGAGTCTTATTAATGATTTATTTAAGTAGTAGTTTAAGTACTATTGTTAATCAACACCTGATTAATGTAACTACGTATCTGTGATTCTTAAATAATAATAATATTTTGTAACAATTTTAGATTTCCTTGTTATTATTTTGTTAGTGAGGAGTTTTAGAGTGACTTTTTATCACATTAGACTATTAGAGTGTTATGAATATTGACTGATTAATGCAATTGCGCATCTGTGATTCTAAACGTAATCTATATTTTATGACCATAATATTTTGTGACAATAAAACTTACTTTTATGCTGAAGATTTTTTAAACAGTGACTGTTAAATAAAACTGATTATTATTTACATATTATTTTTTTATTTTATTAGCAGGTTTTATTTTCGGTATGCAATACCGAGGTGGAACCTTTTAGATCTGTGTCATCTTTCACGTTTAGTGAAATACCGGGGTGGTTGAAACTTGATTTGATCCATCCGCCCCGTTAAACGATATACCGGGGTGGTTGACACTTGATGTGTTCCATCCACCCCGTTGAACGCTAAGACTATGACTACCGGGGTCGTTGAAACACTTTTTCCCATCCGCCCCGTTGACGGGGCAGATCCACCGGGGCCGTTGGGACTAACCCTTATTTTGGGTTAGTCCCAACGGCCCCGGTGGATCTGCCCCGTCAACGGGGTGGATGGGAAAAAGTGTTTCAACGACCCCGGTAGTCATAGTCTGAGCGTTTAACGGGGTGGATGGAACACATCAAGTGTCAACCACCCCGGTATATCGTTTAACGGGGCGGATGGATCAAATCAAGTTTCAACCACCCCGGTATTTCACTAAAAGTGAAGGATGACACAGATTTAAAAGGTTCCACCTCGGTATTGCATACCGAAAATAAAACCTGTTAATAAAATAAAATAAAAATGTAAATAATAATCAGTTTTATTTAACAGTCACTGTTTAAAAAATCTTCAGCATAAAAGTAAGTTTAATTGTCAAAATATTATGGTCATAAAATATAGATTACGTTTAGAATCACAGATGCGCAATTGCATTAATCAGTCAATATTAATAACACTCTAATAGTCTAATGTGATAAAAAGTAACTCTAAAATTGTTACAAAATATTATTATTATTATTCAAGAATCACAGATACGTAGTTACATTAATCAATTGTTGATTAACAATAAAAGTAAGTTTAACTGTCACAAAATATTATGGTCGTAAACTTAAAGATTACTTTTAGAATCACAGATGCGTAATTGCATTAATCAGTCAATATTAATAGCACTGTAATAGTCTAATGTGATAAAAAGTAACTCTAAAACTCCTCACTAACAAATAATAACAAGGAAATCTAAAATTGTTACAAAATATAACGTCGGCTGATTGCAAGAAGTCATTAACTACAAAAAGTCATTAAGTGTCCATACTAGCATGGCGATATTGGCCGCGACTTATACTATATTATGCAAAAATCGCTCAATGGATATCTGCCGTACTTTGGAAGATTTATTTTTGTAAAACTTGATAAATCCAGTTTCGTCAATTTTTATAGCATTAAAATAATTATTGTCCATTAATGATTTTGTGTCATAACATAGTCGATACACACTTTGTTTTGACTAACTGCCAGAACTTAATAAAGATTTTTAATTACTTTTTGTATAAAAAACTTTGGAACTAAATAGTGATAAAATCTGAGTTATGTCTACAAACTGTTTTCGAGACTCATCACGAACCGTCTCGCGCGTAGGTTCGATGACTTCCAGCCTCCCGAACAAGCCGGATTCCGAAAAGGTTATAGTACCATAGACCACATCCATACGCTGCGACAGGTTATACAGAAGACTGAGGAGTATAACTTGCCACTATGCTTGGCGTTCGTGGACTATGAGAAGGCCTTCGATTCGATTGAGACTTGGGCAGTGTTACAATCTCTCCAGCGGTGCCGTATTGACTATCGGTATATCGAGGTGCTGAAGTGCTTGTACAAAAACGCCACCATGTCGGTCCGAGTACAGGAGCAGAGCACGAAGGCGATTCCACTGCAGCGAGGTGTTAGGCAGGGAGATGTTATACCTCCGAAACTGTTCACCGCTGCATTGGAAGACGCTTTCAAACTCCTGGAATGGAAAGGATTCGGCATAAACATTAATGGCGAGTACATCACTCACCTTCGGTTTGCCGACGATATTGTGGTCATAGCAGAATCGTTGGAAGATCTTGGCACAATGCTCGAAGACCTTAATCGAGTTTCCCAACAGGTAGGCCTGAGGATGAACATGGACAAAACGAAGCTTATGTCGAATGTCCATGTTGCGCCCTACCCAGTTTCAGTTGGGAGCTCAACTCTCGAGATTGTTGACAAGTATGTCTACCTCGGACAAACGATCCATCTAGGTTTCCGACAAACGATCCATCCATTCTTAAATAATAATTTAATTATTATTTAAGAATCACAGATACGTAGTTACATTAATCAGGTGTTGATTAACAATAATATAGTACTTATACTACTACTTAAATAAATCATTAATAACGAAAAAAAGTATTCTAAAACTGACATAAAAATATTACGGTAACAAATTATGATTATTAGTAATCACAGACGCGCAATAACATTAATCAGTCAATAAACACTTTAATGTAATTAAAAGTAACTCTTAAACTACGTTTACTAACAAATAATAACAACAAAAAAAATCTCAAATTATTACAGAATATAATAATTATTACTTTAGAATCACAGAGACGTAGTTACTTACATTAACCAGTTGTTGATTAACACTAGTGCTTAAACTATTATCTTATTAAATAAATCATTAACAACAAAAGAATAATTTGTAAAATTGACACAAAATATAATTGTAAAAAAATATGATTATTACTTCTATAATCTAATATTCGTACTTTAATCGGTCTTCATTGGTTAATCAATTAATAACTATCGTAAACTTTTTAGAAAATGTCCTACTGTCATTTGGCCATTCAAAAATTCCTTTGTATTTTCTACAATAAAGTTGTGCCAAAGTAAAGACTCCTGTAAACCATTACACTGCTGAGATGCTGACAGATTTCTACATGTTTTGAAATCACTTCATAATAGGAGGCGTCGCTGAGCAGTGTGTTTAACAACTCTATGATATTCGGTTGCTGTAGCTTTTCCGCAAATATATGCTCAGTCAGTGGTTACGAGACGAGTTTATTCCAATCTGGTGCGTATTCGGAGAGAGACACCGGAATACTTATATGCTTGAGGCGTGGCACAAAAAGCTTAATAAAACAATTAAAAAAAGCAACCGAATATCATAGAGTTGTTAAACACACTGCTCAGCGACGCCTCCTATTATGAAGTGATTTCAAAACAAATAGAAAATCTGTCAGCATCTCAGCAGTGTAATCGTTTACAGGAGTCTTATTAATGATTTATTTAAGTAGTAGTTTAAGTACTATTGTTAATCAACACCTGATTAATGTAACTACGTATCTGTGATTCTTAAATAATAATAATATTTTGTAACAATTTTAGATTTCCTTGTTATTATTTTGTTAGTGAGGAGTTTTAGAGTGACTTTTTATCACATTAGACTATTAGAGTGTTATGAATATTGACTGATTAATGCAATTGCGCATCTGTGATTCTAAACGTAATCTATATTTTATGACCATAATATTTTGTGACAATAAAACTTACTTTTATGCTGAAGATTTTTTAAACAGTGACTGTTAAATAAAACTGATTATTATTTACATATTATTTTTTTATTTTATTAGCAGGTTTTATTTTCGGTATGCAATACCGAGGTGGAACCTTTTAGATCTGTGTCATCTTTCACGTTTAGTGAAATACCGGGGTGGTTGAAACTTGATTTGATCCATCCGCCCCGTTAAACGATATACCGGGGTGGTTGACACTTGATGTGTTCCATCCACCCCGTTGAACGCTAAGACTATGACTACCGGGGTCGTTGAAACACTTTTTCCCATCCGCCCCGTTGACGGGGCAGATCCACCGGGGCCGTTGGGACTAACCCTTATTTTGGGTTAGTCCCAACGGCCCCGGTGGATCTGCCCCGTCAACGGGGTGGATGGGAAAAAGTGTTTCAACGACCCCGGTAGTCATAGTCTGAGCGTTTAACGGGGTGGATGGAACACATCAAGTGTCAACCACCCCGGTATATCGTTTAACGGGGCGGATGGATCAAATCAAGTTTCAACCACCCCGGTATTTCACTAAAAGTGAAGGATGACACAGATTTAAAAGGTTCCACCTCGGTATTGCATACCGAAAATAAAACCTGTTAATAAAATAAAATAAAAATGTAAATAATAATCAGTTTTATTTAACAGTCACTGTTTAAAAAATCTTCAGCATAAAAGTAAGTTTAATTGTCAAAATATTATGGTCATAAAATATAGATTACGTTTAGAATCACAGATGCGCAATTGCATTAATCAGTCAATATTAATAACACTCTAATAGTCTAATGTGATAAAAAGTAACTCTAAAATTGTTACAAAATATTATTATTATTATTCAAGAATCACAGATACGTAGTTACATTAATCAATTGTTGATTAACAATAAAAGTAAGTTTAACTGTCACAAAATATTATGGTCGTAAACTTAAAGATTACTTTTAGAATCACAGATGCGTAATTGCATTAATCAGTCAATATTAATAGCACTGTAATAGTCTAATGTGATAAAAAGTAACTCTAAAACTCCTCACTAACAAATAATAACAAGGAAATCTAAAATTGTTACAAAATATAACGTCGGCTGATTGCAAGAAGTCATTAACTACAAAAAGTCATTAAGTGTCCATACTAGCATGGCGATATTGGCCGCGACTTATACTATATTATGCAAAAATCGCTCAATGGATATCTGCCGTACTTTGGAAGATTTATTTTTGTAAAACTTGATAAATCCAGTTTCGTCAATTTTTATAGCATTAAAATAATTATTGTCCATTAATGATTTTGTGTCATAACATAGTCGATACACACTTTGTTTTGACTAACTGCCAGAACTTAATAAAGATTTTTAATTACTTTTTGTATAAAAAACTTTGGAACTAAATAGTGATAAAATCTGAGTTATGTCTACAAACTGTTTTCGAGACTCATCACGAACCGTCTCGCGCGTAGGTTCGATGACTTCCAGCCTCCCGAACAAGCCGGATTCCGAAAAGGTTATAGTACCATAGACCACATCCATACGCTGCGACAGGTTATACAGAAGACTGAGGAGTATAACTTGCCACTATGCTTGGCGTTCGTGGACTATGAGAAGGCCTTCGATTCGATTGAGACTTGGGCAGTGTTACAATCTCTCCAGCGGTGCCGTATTGACTATCGGTATATCGAGGTGCTGAAGTGCTTGTACAAAAACGCCACCATGTCGGTCCGAGTACAGGAGCAGAGCACGAAGGCGATTCCACTGCAGCGAGGTGTTAGGCAGGGAGATGTTATACCTCCGAAACTGTTCACCGCTGCATTGGAAGACGCTTTCAAACTCCTGGAATGGAAAGGATTCGGCATAAACATTAATGGCGAGTACATCACTCACCTTCGGTTTGCCGACGATATTGTGGTCATAGCAGAATCGTTGGAAGATCTTGGCACAATGCTCGAAGACCTTAATCGAGTTTCCCAACAGGTAGGCCTGAGGATGAACATGGACAAAACGAAGCTTATGTCGAATGTCCATGTTGCGCCCTACCCAGTTTCAGTTGGGAGCTCAACTCTCGAGATTGTTGACAAGTATGTCTACCTCGGACAAACGATCCATCTAGGTTTCCGACAAACGATCCATCCATTCTTAAATAATAATTTAATTATTATTTAAGAATCACAGATACGTAGTTACATTAATCAGGTGTTGATTAACAATAATATAGTACTTATACTACTACTTAAATAAATCATTAATAACGAAAAAAAGTATTCTAAAACTGACATAAAAATATTACGGTAACAAATTATGATTATTAGTAATCACAGACGCGCAATAACATTAATCAGTCAATAAACACTTTAATGTAATTAAAAGTAACTCTTAAACTACGTTTACTAACAAATAATAACAACAAAAAAAATCTCAAATTATTACAGAATATAATAATTATTACTTTAGAATCACAGAGACGTAGTTACTTACATTAACCAGTTGTTGATTAACACTAGTGCTTAAACTATTATCTTATTAAATAAATCATTAACAACAAAAGAATAATTTGTAAAATTGACACAAAATATAATTGTAAAAAAATATGATTATTACTTCTATAATCTAATATTCGTACTTTAATCGGTCTTCATTGGTTAATCAATTAATAACTATCGTAAACTTTTTAGAAAATGTCCTACTGTCATTTGGCCATTCAAAAATTCCTTTGTATTTTCTACAATAAAGTTGTGCCAAAGTAAAGACTCCTGTAAACCATTACACTGCTGAGATGCTGACAGATTTCTACATGTTTTGAAATCACTTCATAATAGGAGGCGTCGCTGAGCAGTGTGTTTAACAACTCTATGATATTCGGTTGCTGTAGCTTTTCCGCAAATATATGCTCAGTCAGTGGTTACGAGACGAGTTTATTCCAATCTGGTGCGTATTCGGAGAGAGACACCGGAATACTTATATGCTTGAGGCGTGGCACAAAAAGCTTAATAAAACAATTAAAAAAAGCAACCGAATATCATAGAGTTGTTAAACACACTGCTCAGCGACGCCTCCTATTATGAAGTGATTTCAAAACAAATAGAAAATCTGTCAGCATCTCAGCAGTGTAATCGTTTACAGGAGTCTTATTAATGATTTATTTAAGTAGTAGTTTAAGTACTATTGTTAATCAACACCTGATTAATGTAACTACGTATCTGTGATTCTTAAATAATAATAATATTTTGTAACAATTTTAGATTTCCTTGTTATTATTTTGTTAGTGAGGAGTTTTAGAGTGACTTTTTATCACATTAGACTATTAGAGTGTTATGAATATTGACTGATTAATGCAATTGCGCATCTGTGATTCTAAACGTAATCTATATTTTATGACCATAATATTTTGTGACAATAAAACTTACTTTTATGCTGAAGATTTTTTAAACAGTGACTGTTAAATAAAACTGATTATTATTTACATATTATTTTTTTATTTTATTAGCAGGTTTTATTTTCGGTATGCAATACCGAGGTGGAACCTTTTAGATCTGTGTCATCTTTCACGTTTAGTGAAATACCGGGGTGGTTGAAACTTGATTTGATCCATCCGCCCCGTTAAACGATATACCGGGGTGGTTGACACTTGATGTGTTCCATCCACCCCGTTGAACGCTAAGACTATGACTACCGGGGTCGTTGAAACACTTTTTCCCATCCGCCCCGTTGACGGGGCAGATCCACCGGGGCCGTTGGGACTAACCCTTATTTTGGGTTAGTCCCAACGGCCCCGGTGGATCTGCCCCGTCAACGGGGTGGATGGGAAAAAGTGTTTCAACGACCCCGGTAGTCATAGTCTGAGCGTTTAACGGGGTGGATGGAACACATCAAGTGTCAACCACCCCGGTATATCGTTTAACGGGGCGGATGGATCAAATCAAGTTTCAACCACCCCGGTATTTCACTAAAAGTGAAGGATGACACAGATTTAAAAGGTTCCACCTCGGTATTGCATACCGAAAATAAAACCTGTTAATAAAATAAAATAAAAATGTAAATAATAATCAGTTTTATTTAACAGTCACTGTTTAAAAAATCTTCAGCATAAAAGTAAGTTTAATTGTCAAAATATTATGGTCATAAAATATAGATTACGTTTAGAATCACAGATGCGCAATTGCATTAATCAGTCAATATTAATAACACTCTAATAGTCTAATGTGATAAAAAGTAACTCTAAAATTGTTACAAAATATTATTATTATTATTCAAGAATCACAGATACGTAGTTACATTAATCAATTGTTGATTAACAATAAAAGTAAGTTTAACTGTCACAAAATATTATGGTCGTAAACTTAAAGATTACTTTTAGAATCACAGATGCGTAATTGCATTAATCAGTCAATATTAATAGCACTGTAATAGTCTAATGTGATAAAAAGTAACTCTAAAACTCCTCACTAACAAATAATAACAAGGAAATCTAAAATTGTTACAAAATATAACGTCGGCTGATTGCAAGAAGTCATTAACTACAAAAAGTCATTAAGTGTCCATACTAGCATGGCGATATTGGCCGCGACTTATACTATATTATGCAAAAATCGCTCAATGGATATCTGCCGTACTTTGGAAGATTTATTTTTGTAAAACTTGATAAATCCAGTTTCGTCAATTTTTATAGCATTAAAATAATTATTGTCCATTAATGATTTTGTGTCATAACATAGTCGATACACACTTTGTTTTGACTAACTGCCAGAACTTAATAAAGATTTTTAATTACTTTTTGTATAAAAAACTTTGGAACTAAATAGTGATAAAATCTGAGTTATGTCTACAAACTGTTTTCGAGACTCATCACGAACCGTCTCGCGCGTAGGTTCGATGACTTCCAGCCTCCCGAACAAGCCGGATTCCGAAAAGGTTATAGTACCATAGACCACATCCATACGCTGCGACAGGTTATACAGAAGACTGAGGAGTATAACTTGCCACTATGCTTGGCGTTCGTGGACTATGAGAAGGCCTTCGATTCGATTGAGACTTGGGCAGTGTTACAATCTCTCCAGCGGTGCCGTATTGACTATCGGTATATCGAGGTGCTGAAGTGCTTGTACAAAAACGCCACCATGTCGGTCCGAGTACAGGAGCAGAGCACGAAGGCGATTCCACTGCAGCGAGGTGTTAGGCAGGGAGATGTTATACCTCCGAAACTGTTCACCGCTGCATTGGAAGACGCTTTCAAACTCCTGGAATGGAAAGGATTCGGCATAAACATTAATGGCGAGTACATCACTCACCTTCGGTTTGCCGACGATATTGTGGTCATAGCAGAATCGTTGGAAGATCTTGGCACAATGCTCGAAGACCTTAATCGAGTTTCCCAACAGGTAGGCCTGAGGATGAACATGGACAAAACGAAGCTTATGTCGAATGTCCATGTTGCGCCCTACCCAGTTTCAGTTGGGAGCTCAACTCTCGAGATTGTTGACAAGTATGTCTACCTCGGACAAACGATCCATCTAGGTTTCCGACAAACGATCCATCCATTCTTAAATAATAATTTAATTATTATTTAAGAATCACAGATACGTAGTTACATTAATCAGGTGTTGATTAACAATAATATAGTACTTATACTACTACTTAAATAAATCATTAATAACGAAAAAAAGTATTCTAAAACTGACATAAAAATATTACGGTAACAAATTATGATTATTAGTAATCACAGACGCGCAATAACATTAATCAGTCAATAAACACTTTAATGTAATTAAAAGTAACTCTTAAACTACGTTTACTAACAAATAATAACAACAAAAAAAATCTCAAATTATTACAGAATATAATAATTATTACTTTAGAATCACAGAGACGTAGTTACTTACATTAACCAGTTGTTGATTAACACTAGTGCTTAAACTATTATCTTATTAAATAAATCATTAACAACAAAAGAATAATTTGTAAAATTGACACAAAATATAATTGTAAAAAAATATGATTATTACTTCTATAATCTAATATTCGTACTTTAATCGGTCTTCATTGGTTAATCAATTAATAACTATCGTAAACTTTTTAGAAAATGTCCTACTGTCATTTGGCCATTCAAAAATTCCTTTGTATTTTCTACAATAAAGTTGTGCCAAAGTAAAGACTCCTGTAAACCATTACACTGCTGAGATGCTGACAGATTTCTACATGTTTTGAAATCACTTCATAATAGGAGGCGTCGCTGAGCAGTGTGTTTAACAACTCTATGATATTCGGTTGCTGTAGCTTTTCCGCAAATATATGCTCAGTCAGTGGTTACGAGACGAGTTTATTCCAATCTGGTGCGTATTCGGAGAGAGACACCGGAATACTTATATGCTTGAGGCGTGGCACAAAAAGCTTAATAAAACAATTAAAAAAAGCAACCGAATATCATAGAGTTGTTAAACACACTGCTCAGCGACGCCTCCTATTATGAAGTGATTTCAAAACAAATAGAAAATCTGTCAGCATCTCAGCAGTGTAATCGTTTACAGGAGTCTTATTAATGATTTATTTAAGTAGTAGTTTAAGTACTATTGTTAATCAACACCTGATTAATGTAACTACGTATCTGTGATTCTTAAATAATAATAATATTTTGTAACAATTTTAGATTTCCTTGTTATTATTTTGTTAGTGAGGAGTTTTAGAGTGACTTTTTATCACATTAGACTATTAGAGTGTTATGAATATTGACTGATTAATGCAATTGCGCATCTGTGATTCTAAACGTAATCTATATTTTATGACCATAATATTTTGTGACAATAAAACTTACTTTTATGCTGAAGATTTTTTAAACAGTGACTGTTAAATAAAACTGATTATTATTTACATATTATTTTTTTATTTTATTAGCAGGTTTTATTTTCGGTATGCAATACCGAGGTGGAACCTTTTAGATCTGTGTCATCTTTCACGTTTAGTGAAATACCGGGGTGGTTGAAACTTGATTTGATCCATCCGCCCCGTTAAACGATATACCGGGGTGGTTGACACTTGATGTGTTCCATCCACCCCGTTGAACGCTAAGACTATGACTACCGGGGTCGTTGAAACACTTTTTCCCATCCGCCCCGTTGACGGGGCAGATCCACCGGGGCCGTTGGGACTAACCCTTATTTTGGGTTAGTCCCAACGGCCCCGGTGGATCTGCCCCGTCAACGGGGTGGATGGGAAAAAGTGTTTCAACGACCCCGGTAGTCATAGTCTGAGCGTTTAACGGGGTGGATGGAACACATCAAGTGTCAACCACCCCGGTATATCGTTTAACGGGGCGGATGGATCAAATCAAGTTTCAACCACCCCGGTATTTCACTAAAAGTGAAGGATGACACAGATTTAAAAGGTTCCACCTCGGTATTGCATACCGAAAATAAAACCTGTTAATAAAATAAAATAAAAATGTAAATAATAATCAGTTTTATTTAACAGTCACTGTTTAAAAAATCTTCAGCATAAAAGTAAGTTTAATTGTCAAAATATTATGGTCATAAAATATAGATTACGTTTAGAATCACAGATGCGCAATTGCATTAATCAGTCAATATTAATAACACTCTAATAGTCTAATGTGATAAAAAGTAACTCTAAAATTGTTACAAAATATTATTATTATTATTCAAGAATCACAGATACGTAGTTACATTAATCAATTGTTGATTAACAATAAAAGTAAGTTTAACTGTCACAAAATATTATGGTCGTAAACTTAAAGATTACTTTTAGAATCACAGATGCGTAATTGCATTAATCAGTCAATATTAATAGCACTGTAATAGTCTAATGTGATAAAAAGTAACTCTAAAACTCCTCACTAACAAATAATAACAAGGAAATCTAAAATTGTTACAAAATATAACGTCGGCTGATTGCAAGAAGTCATTAACTACAAAAAGTCATTAAGTGTCCATACTAGCATGGCGATATTGGCCGCGACTTATACTATATTATGCAAAAATCGCTCAATGGATATCTGCCGTACTTTGGAAGATTTATTTTTGTAAAACTTGATAAATCCAGTTTCGTCAATTTTTATAGCATTAAAATAATTATTGTCCATTAATGATTTTGTGTCATAACATAGTCGATACACACTTTGTTTTGACTAACTGCCAGAACTTAATAAAGATTTTTAATTACTTTTTGTATAAAAAACTTTGGAACTAAATAGTGATAAAATCTGAGTTATGTCTACAAACTGTTTTCGAGACTCATCACGAACCGTCTCGCGCGTAGGTTCGATGACTTCCAGCCTCCCGAACAAGCCGGATTCCGAAAAGGTTATAGTACCATAGACCACATCCATACGCTGCGACAGGTTATACAGAAGACTGAGGAGTATAACTTGCCACTATGCTTGGCGTTCGTGGACTATGAGAAGGCCTTCGATTCGATTGAGACTTGGGCAGTGTTACAATCTCTCCAGCGGTGCCGTATTGACTATCGGTATATCGAGGTGCTGAAGTGCTTGTACAAAAACGCCACCATGTCGGTCCGAGTACAGGAGCAGAGCACGAAGGCGATTCCACTGCAGCGAGGTGTTAGGCAGGGAGATGTTATACCTCCGAAACTGTTCACCGCTGCATTGGAAGACGCTTTCAAACTCCTGGAATGGAAAGGATTCGGCATAAACATTAATGGCGAGTACATCACTCACCTTCGGTTTGCCGACGATATTGTGGTCATAGCAGAATCGTTGGAAGATCTTGGCACAATGCTCGAAGACCTTAATCGAGTTTCCCAACAGGTAGGCCTGAGGATGAACATGGACAAAACGAAGCTTATGTCGAATGTCCATGTTGCGCCCTACCCAGTTTCAGTTGGGAGCTCAACTCTCGAGATTGTTGACAAGTATGTCTACCTCGGACAAACGATCCATCTAGGTTTCCGACAAACGATCCATCCATTCTTAAATAATAATTTAATTATTATTTAAGAATCACAGATACGTAGTTACATTAATCAGGTGTTGATTAACAATAATATAGTACTTATACTACTACTTAAATAAATCATTAATAACGAAAAAAAGTATTCTAAAACTGACATAAAAATATTACGGTAACAAATTATGATTATTAGTAATCACAGACGCGCAATAACATTAATCAGTCAATAAACACTTTAATGTAATTAAAAGTAACTCTTAAACTACGTTTACTAACAAATAATAACAACAAAAAAAATCTCAAATTATTACAGAATATAATAATTATTACTTTAGAATCACAGAGACGTAGTTACTTACATTAACCAGTTGTTGATTAACACTAGTGCTTAAACTATTATCTTATTAAATAAATCATTAACAACAAAAGAATAATTTGTAAAATTGACACAAAATATAATTGTAAAAAAATATGATTATTACTTCTATAATCTAATATTCGTACTTTAATCGGTCTTCATTGGTTAATCAATTAATAACTATCGTAAACTTTTTAGAAAATGTCCTACTGTCATTTGGCCATTCAAAAATTCCTTTGTATTTTCTACAATAAAGTTGTGCCAAAGTAAAGACTCCTGTAAACCATTACACTGCTGAGATGCTGACAGATTTCTACATGTTTTGAAATCACTTCATAATAGGAGGCGTCGCTGAGCAGTGTGTTTAACAACTCTATGATATTCGGTTGCTGTAGCTTTTCCGCAAATATATGCTCAGTCAGTGGTTACGAGACGAGTTTATTCCAATCTGGTGCGTATTCGGAGAGAGACACCGGAATACTTATATGCTTGAGGCGTGGCACAAAAAGCTTAATAAAACAATTAAAAAAAGCAACCGAATATCATAGAGTTGTTAAACACACTGCTCAGCGACGCCTCCTATTATGAAGTGATTTCAAAACAAATAGAAAATCTGTCAGCATCTCAGCAGTGTAATCGTTTACAGGAGTCTTATTAATGATTTATTTAAGTAGTAGTTTAAGTACTATTGTTAATCAACACCTGATTAATGTAACTACGTATCTGTGATTCTTAAATAATAATAATATTTTGTAACAATTTTAGATTTCCTTGTTATTATTTTGTTAGTGAGGAGTTTTAGAGTGACTTTTTATCACATTAGACTATTAGAGTGTTATGAATATTGACTGATTAATGCAATTGCGCATCTGTGATTCTAAACGTAATCTATATTTTATGACCATAATATTTTGTGACAATAAAACTTACTTTTATGCTGAAGATTTTTTAAACAGTGACTGTTAAATAAAACTGATTATTATTTACATATTATTTTTTTATTTTATTAGCAGGTTTTATTTTCGGTATGCAATACCGAGGTGGAACCTTTTAGATCTGTGTCATCTTTCACGTTTAGTGAAATACCGGGGTGGTTGAAACTTGATTTGATCCATCCGCCCCGTTAAACGATATACCGGGGTGGTTGACACTTGATGTGTTCCATCCACCCCGTTGAACGCTAAGACTATGACTACCGGGGTCGTTGAAACACTTTTTCCCATCCGCCCCGTTGACGGGGCAGATCCACCGGGGCCGTTGGGACTAACCCCTTATTTTGAAGTACCTACAAACTAATAAAACACCGATTTTATCGATAAAACGCGTTGAATTTTCGTACTCGTAACACCCGAAACAGAACCATTGTAACACCCGAAACAAAGAAAAAATTTATAAAAAAATGGTAAAACGTTTTATTTAACAGTGATTGTATGTTACATGGTTTGTAAATTTCATACTTTAGAAGTCCTGTGAGTTTTAGGTATGATTCCTTAAGAAAATTCGCTAAATTTCGAGTAAATGCAGCAACAGTCAGAACATAGAGGCAAAATCTCGTAACGCCCGAAACGCACACTTTTCGACTCATATTTTCGTTATCCTACATTCTAAGCTGTACAAACTTTATTATTTAGATAAAACAACTAAAAACGGACAGATTAAGGCACTAACATTATTAAAATACTATTTCAAAATACATGAAATTGTTGAATATGTGTGTACGAACGTAACACCCGAAACGATGGAATGACCCATACATTATTAGAGATATTCTTTAATGTTCATTGCAGTTTTATGCCAAACCTATGACAATTATCGTATGGCGTTAATTGATTTAATTATGTGAAATATTCTTATGAATCGATCAAGACAACAAAGTGGAGGTTAAATGCGTAATTAAAGATATAAATACTAAAATAAAAAACTTAATCAAAATTCTAACAACGCCATGGGTCGTTATTAGGAACCAAATTATGAAAAGTGTTTCTATTACCGCCCTTATTTAAAATTGTATTTAAGCCACAAAAATACAGCGAGAGGGCTATATTGAGGGTTTATTATGGAAACTAAAATACGAATTAATATTATTATGCAAAAACATTTTGGTATACTCATTTTAAATGTGTTAAAATCGCTAATTAATAACAAGGTGCACCTTAAGTAGCTGGGAGCGCGTCAGTATGAAAAGTGCGTCCGTTGCGGGCGCGTCCCATTTAATGACAAATAAGTCCGTTTACTGGTTATTTACGAACATAAACTTTTTACATATCTAGATATTTTTTAGGTAACGTGTTTTATGAAAGAAAGAAAAATAGGGCGGTAATAGAATACAAATTTTGGGGGGTCGTTAATAGGCGCACTTACGTTACTATGATAGGTATAACCCGTCTAGACGCTGTATCGAAATACCGTATGGAATTGAATGTCACCCTACTTAGTTGAAAAATATTGAATGAGTCTAGACTTTTTTATTAATATTTTTCAACTAATGTAAAAAGTTCCGTGTACTATCGTTACTCTTCTCTATCTTATCTCACTATCGTTAGTCTGAAGCTCAGATCATGATCTGAGGTCTGAAGTATCAGACGTCAGTAGAAAATCTCTGAGTGCAGGGCCCCGATTGCGCAAAAAATTTTCAACTGCATAATCCGTTGTTTGTCTTTTTTCGGTCTATTCCACTTTGATCACCTGGTTTTGATCACCCAGGTGATCAAAGTGGACTTCCAATGACAATTTAATGTCCTTTGATCATCCACGGATACGATGCCCTGGGTGATAAAAGTGGACTCCAGTTAAATTATTATTTTAGTGTCCTTTGATCATCTACAAACAAATCACACCTCCTCTGAATAGTCACATGTCCAATTGTTGTACTTACATTATTTTGTTTTGTAACATTTTTGATATTTTCTAAAAACAGCAACAAACAAATTGGACATGCGTGACTATTCAGAGGTATGATTTATTTATAGGTGACCAAAGGACACTAAAATAATAATTTAACTGGAGTCCACTTTTATCACCTGGGTCATCAAAGCCAGGTGATCAAAGTGGATTAGACCCTTTTTTCGCGTGAACTTTAATAATTGCGATCTGTGAGACGAGACGCGAATAAATTGGAGACATTACAAATTAGCGAATCGGGGCCTAAAATCCTCCATTTGCCGCTGGTTTAGGGGCGTACTTACTTAGTAGGACTCCTGCACTGGAGATTAAAAATTACCTGAAGATATTTTTATGAAAATATCAAGACAACACGCATAAGTTGTAATATTAAGTTAAATTATGACTTAATTTAAAGTTTAGATCACACACATTAGTTACACTAGTTTTTATTTCACCTCAATCCATCCAGTATTACCGAAGATAGAGCCTCGAGAAGTTTACGGACTTTTTCAAATTTTCAAAAATTTCCAATATTCGCGCGTGACGTCACAACATGATTTTGCAGCCCCCGCACGTTAACCCATTTACCACTTTTTGTCTTTTTCCAACTAAAATAAAATTTTACCTAACTGACAACACTGTTGTTTGTTGTCATCGTTCAATCACATTTCAAACTAGGCGCTAAAAAGTAACCATTATTATGCCACCTATTGCCAATTTTGTGCACTAATTTATGCACTTAAAAAAAATATAAATTTATTGGAAAAATAACCAAGTTTGTGTCTCTGTGCTCAATAACGAGTAAATAGTCCAGTTATTTGTTAATTTTACTTTGAAGGTTTTCCGGAATTTTTGAAAATTGGTGAATAAATAGATTTCACTATGTTCTTTCCGAATTTTGTGACCTCGTTTATAGCCGTTCTACATTACATAATTTTATACTACTAATATTATAAATGCGAAAGTTTGGATGTCTGGATGTCTGGAAGTTTAAAGTAAAGTAATGTTTATTTCTCACCAACATAACAGATAAGGTACCTGCATGCCAAATTTCAAGCGTCTAACTTAAGCGGTTTAGATTTTTCATACAAAAGGATTTTCACGCTAATTCCCGATCCCGTGGGAATTTCGGGAATTCCTTTCTTAGTGCACCTCTACGGTACCTAAGCTACGTCCTTTCCAAATTTCAAGTGCCTACGTTTAGCCGTTTAGGCTGTGCCTTGATCTGTCACTAAGTCAGTCAGTTTCTCCTTTTATAATATTTAGATTTTATTTCTTCAATTAAATATTGTGAGAATTTAAATCTGCTACCAACTATGTACTACGAAATTATCCGGGTAGAAGAACCCAACACCTCCATAACTGAGCAAGTAGCCACTGACCTATCGCGTCGCGTATTCGTAAAATTAAGGCAAAAATAAATTAAGAATATCATTTCCATTTTCTGACTGATTATTATATTGCCTATTGTTAAACTTTTCATTCATAAAAGTGATAAAAAAATACGTAAACCAATAAAAAAAATTAAGACAGCAAAAAGGCGAAAGTATCAAGTCAATTATTTTTATTTGCGGAACAAAAATGTCATGTTATTACTTACAGGTATTCACTGAGTAAGTTCTAATTATATTATACCGAGGATTGTACCAGTGTACAATAAATGCAATACATTAATATTAATCGATCAATTTACGAGTAAGAATTATTAGAACAAATTATTTATAATCATAATGTCAAGTAAATAAAATAATCGCTAACTATCAGTAAAATATTCGCTAACACTGTAATAACGTATAATAATAATAATATAATAAAACAATAGTAAAAATCAACTTCCGACTAAGCCCGACTACGGCCAGAAGGAGGGTTTATATTTTTTTAATCGTAGTAACTAGGTAAAGTAATTTTTAAAAAACTTAAAATTACAAAAATAACTTAATTGAATAGAAAATTATCCTTGTTATGATAAATTCAGCAGTTTACTGTTCTGATTATGTTTAACTATGACCTGACAATCATGAACTATGACCAAACTTTTTTGTTACTATTCTGCGAGTAGGAAATAAAAAAGGGTTTCGTATTTACCAACAATCACAGCAGCATACTGCTTCAAAACTGGATTTTGTAGGAAATCCAACATTATCACTGGCGAATTTAACTCTATTTATTTATTAATCTCACGCACGAATTATTTTAAAGCAAAATAGATTTCAAAACCACATAGCCTTTGCGTAGACGAACGCACTATGATCTTGTGGCTCTTGTAGTAAACTCTCAACAATCCATCCTGCAAGTGACTATTGAGAACAAAAAGACTTTATTTTGAATCTTATAGCAATGAGCTTAAAGGCTATCGAAATAAAAGTAACCTCGTCCACGGTCCTTGACAGTCACCGCACTTGTCGTCATCACAACAATTCTAATTTGCAGCAATACATTGCGAGTTATGTAAGTAGGATATCAGCTAAGTTCAATGGCACTAGGACATGTATCACATCGGCTGTCAAAACGTCTATGATGTTTGCCAAACCGGATTTGATGTTGTGAAATTTCGCGGGAGAGTGGTCAAAACAACCGTCATTGAACTCGATGGTGGGTATGTTTGTAGGTAAGCTACCCACCTACCAGTGTGCCTACTGGTGCCTACCATGAGTTTACGTTAGGTGAGCTCGCTAGCGAATACCTACGTCAAAAAATTCTATGAAGATTTTATTTCTTGAAAGTAGCCGCTAGGGGCGCTGCACAATATGTCATACATTTAAATGTCATTTTTTTACGCAGTCGCTAGCGAGCACACCTAATGTAAACTCATGGTAGGCACACAGAAATGTACAACTTGCATTTTAGTCGTGCAGTCTTTTTCATTATTATCTTATCTACCTACCTATTTCGGGTTTAATAAAACTACAGGTTAATAAATAATGAAATAGTTAAATAAATCGTTTCAAAGCTCAAAGATTATTTTATAAGTAGGTGAGTACCGTGGTGAGTTAATGGTACTCACCTACTTATAAAATATAATTACAGGAATATTGATCTGAATTGAATACTACCCTAGATAGTAAACCACAAAATCATACTACCAACTACCACCACCATGAGCATGACACGTGACGACACAGACCACGATTTGTGCTGTGTATTTATATTTAGGTATGTACTTCTAAAAAACTTTTTTGTTTCCCGCGCAAAAAAGCGCGCAGAATTTGTTTCAAAATAAAAAGAAAGAGGGTGAAAGGGTATTAATATTAATGTCTTACTAGCAAAGCGACATCTATTATTTTGATTGAGCAATAAGAAAATTTGAAGAAAAAAGAAAATATTTTTTTATCTGTTACTTCTTCATGCTTTTACCACTCTGAACAAATTTAGATGAAAGGTTTATAGATACTGTGAGTCCCAGGAAAGTACTTAAGATAGATTCATCCTGATTTTAAACAGGAACTCGACCTTTAAACTTTTTGTGATAGAATGTCATTCAGGCGGCCGAAGATAGGAATATCTAGGAAGATAGGATTTTTTCTAAAACAAACTTTTGAATATTGAGATAATAGTCGAGACACTGGGTGCTTAATTTTATTTGGAAAAGGTTTTTAAGTTAATTTGGGTATATTACGAAATTGTGTTTTTATTTTGCTTATTTCTGGATACCTAGAACGATGGAACCAATTTAAAAAATCTGAATTATGTCCCATTAATGTAATGGTAAACATTTTCTTTTCCGTTCAAAATAGAATAAGTTTTATACGTTTTAATAGGCAATAAAAAATTGAATTCGAATTTGAATTACGTTACGTTGAATTTATTTTTCAACAAGTAAGCAACTTATTTGCTGTGAATGTGATTTTTGTTTGACTGTTCTCATTATGAAGCAGTAGTAAAGATACAAAATATAGATGGCGGTTTTTCTATAACTTGATGTTCACTCTTTAGACTTGTCTATGTTTTCAATTCTATTCTGTCAGTGTCAATGTCATTCAATTTTGACAGCTGTTTTTTGTAAAAATTGTTTCATGTTTGTAAATAAATTATTTTTATTTCGTTTTAGGGAAAATTAAAACAAGTTTGAGTAGTTAATTTATTAAAATACATCTTTAAGTCATGATGGATGAAGATGATTATTGGAACACAAGTGAAACCAAAGCGCACGCGTTTAGTTTTGATGATGACGTTGTGAGTTGTAAAATTACATTTATTTTGGTTAAAAAGATTGCAAACTTAGGCGTTTATATACCTCTGTTTCATTTTCATTTAATTTCTTTGCAGCTCACCCCACAAGAAATCCTGGCTATCGGTCAGAAGCCTTCTACGGGGACAAAAGAAGAAAGTATTTTCAGCAGTTCAGCCATCAGCAACACCAAGTCACTGCTACCTTTGAATAGTTTAGTATCACCTAAAGTTTTGGATTTGAGTATGTATGACTTTATCTTTATTTCAATAATCATTATTCCTTGTTGATTATTGTCAGTGAAACTGTATTTTTTTAGTTACATACCATATTTGCTGGTTATTTGTTTTAGGGTCAACTTTGGTCCAAAACAAAGAAGGATTCAATTTCCCATCCTCAAAGCAATGTTGACAGAGCAATGTTAGATAGTGTTACTGACACCTATTTAGTTGATTTTATGATAGTTTTCCCAATTTCAATACTTTTTTTGTTGAGCCAAAATTGCCCTCTAGGGCTAAAGTAATTAACTTGAATTGGCTATTATAATTTCACTGACATTATAATAGTAGGTAAAACCTAAAATTCACTTTCAGTGTTAAACTTTTAATTTAATTTTATCACATTATTTTCATTTCAGTTCTATTGGCACAATCAGGAAAATACCCATCGAATGAGTCAAAATCGGACATTGAACAGACCGTAGCAGTTACGTTAAAAAGACTAGTGTTGGGACGATCTTGTTCTCTTCACGTTCACCGGAGCTTGAAGAGTAAGACAGAACTGTTAGACGGAGCTATTTCTATTGGCGATGGAAATGCTATATTGACGGTCAGTGGTTTTTTAACATGGGTAGTAGGGTAAACTGCCAGTCATTGGACACTTAAGAAAGTTATTGGACAGTTATTTACTGAATTAAAAATAGCATTTCTATTTCAACAACTGAGAGATTCCGACTGATGGAGATAAAAGGGCGTTCTTTTTAAGGAATATTCATTGTATTTGAAGGAATATTCATTTTAAGAAAATTCAAGGGTTGTTTTGTCCAATGTCTGGCAGCGTCCAATGACTGTCGGTTTACCCTAATACTTTTCGCAACTCTCTTATGACTACTATAACTCGTGTGTCTACAGCTTGACCTCCAATAATATTTTAACCGCAAAATACAGGCTGTCCCAGAGGAATTTTAAAGTTTATTCTTCTTCTTCTTCGTCGCTACACTCTTGCCAGAGTGGTCGTGGTCGTCACACCAGGTCCGGTGGCAAGTCTCACAATCCGTCGCCATTCCTCCCGCACTGCAGCCTTTCTTGTGCACTCGTGGAGTGGACCATTGAGTGCGGTTTTGATCTGGTCAGTCCATCGCATGGGCGACCTGCCGCGCGCTCTTGTGCCCTCAACCTTCCCCTGCACGACAAGTCGTTCAACAGAAGCGACGTCTCCACGTGTTATATGGCCAAAGAAAGTGAGTATACGACTTTGGACGATGGAAGAAAGACGCTGTTTGACATCAAGCTCTTGGATGATCGAGACGTTGGTTCGGAACTCTGTCCAGGTTATGCCAAGCATCCTTCTCCAGCACCACATCTCTAGAGCGTCTATCTTCTTCTTCTCACTTTCTCTCAGAGTCCACGTCTCCGCACCGTAAAGAAATATGGGAAACACTAATGCCCTGACAAGTCGCATTTTGGTGGCCTTTGTGATGTTTCTGTTTCTCCATATTTTCTTGAGCCGGTCCATGGCGGACCTGGTAATAGCCATACGCCGCTTGATCTCATCCGCGCATCCACCACTGTTCGATATCAGTGCACCAAGGTAGACGTATGATTGGACGACGTCGCAGTTCGCAACTTTAGTGACCTCGGGCGAGTTATTGTTAGCTCGGTCGACAATCATTATCTTCGTCTTGCTGCGGTTAATCTTCAAACCGAAATCCAGGCTGACCTGTTCCATTTTGCTCAGTAGAAATTCCATATTCTCGATGCTAGTTGCAATAAGGGTGGTATCATCTGCATAGCGCAAGTTTTTTTTTTTTTTTTTTTTTTTTATCCGCAACGAGGAAGTTTGAGATTTTATGACCCCCAACAACGACTCCGTCCGACCAGTTTTCGAGTGCTATCCTCATAATGAGCTCTGTGTAGGTGTTAAACAGCAGTGGTGATAAGATGCAGCCCTGACGGACTCCAGCACTTGGATGAAAGTTATTCGACAATATGTCTTCCGTCCTTACCGAAGCCGTCCCTTCTTCATAAAGTTTTCTGAGAAGGTGAACAAGGTGTTTAGGTGTTCCCATAGCCAACAGAGTCTCCCAAAGTACTGGCCACTTTACTGAGTCGAATGCCTTTGAGAAATCAACAAAGCAGATATAGGTTGGCTTGTTGAACTCCCTGGCCTTTTCAATAATCTGGCGCACGTTTAGGATCTGCTCACGGGTACCCTTACCCCTCACAAAACCAGCTTGCTCAGGAGCAATTTCCTTCGACAGGTATGACTTCAGCCTCTCGTTCAGAATATGCAGTAAAATTTTACTTGCATGTGAAATTAGAGCAATCAAGCGGTAATTATTGCATATTTTAGTGGAGCCCTTTTTATGTAGAGGAACAAAGACAGTGTGAGTCCATTCTTGGGGCCAAGTTCCTGTCTCCCAAACTCTATTACACAGGGTATGAAAAATATCGACACCATACTCCCCCGATGCCTTGATGGTTTCAATTGGTATGGCATCTCTTCCGGTGGCTTTCCCGCTTTTTAGGCGTCTGATAGCGGCTCGCACTTCATCCTTTAGTATAAACGGCTCTTTTTCTTCATTCCTGGGCATTGTCGAGTGAAAGTTATGAGCTTCAGGATCCTCAAATAATGACTGGCAGTAGTTTTTCCAGGTTTCAGAAATAGCACCTATCTCGGTCAAAAGTACGCCTTGTGAGTTTTCTATAGACCATGTTTTGGAGGTAAAGGTTTTGGTGATGTACTTTATTTTCTTGTGCAGGTCGCTTGTTTCATGTCTATCTGCGTGAGCCTCGACTTCTGCACACAGCTTCCGTAGGTGGTAATTACGATCCCGTCTACATGCCTCTTGTATACGAGCGGATAGTGCGTTCAATGTCCTTACATCAGTTCCCCGAGCTTTCATGCTTCTCCTTTCGTTCACAAGGGCAAGAGTTTCGTCAGTCATCCAGTGTTGACGCTTGCGAACCGATGTTACTGACCCTGATCCCGCCACAGCCATTTCGAGTAGCTCTTTAGCATGATTCCACAATTGATCTGGGGATGTAGATTCAGTATCTAGGTTAGCCCATTGGTGCCATTTTTGTTCAATTGTCGTAACAAACTTCCGTTTATCTGTGGGTTGGATTCTCTTGTGTGTCTCAGTTTTCCGAGCAGCTCTAAGCTTTAGTTTAACTTTTGCTATTAGTAGTTGGTGATCAGATCCGCAATCAGCTCCGGGAAGAGTGTGTGCATTTCTTATGGCAGATTTCCATCTCGAACCAATCATAATATAGTCGATTTGGTTTAGGTATTTTCCATCAGGTGAGGTCCATGTATACAGCCTTCTTGGGTGATGTTGGAAGAAGCTGTTGGATATCACCAAGTTGTTCTCGGCGGCAAATTGTATGAGTCTTTCCCCTCTTTCATTGCGCTGCCCCAGTCCAAATCGACCCACGCATTGGCTAAGCTGATCAGCATGTTCTCCTATTTTCGCATTTAAGTCGCCCATTATAATAAGTATCTCCCTTTTAGGTATTTTGGCTATGGTTGATTCCAGCTCAGTGTAGAAGTTTTCTATATCTGCCTCGCTTGCCGCGCTAGTTGGTGCGTATAGCTGTATGATATTCAAGTTTATCGGTTTCGCTCTAAGCCTAATACTTATCACTCGGTCGCTCACGGGCTCATATCCCATCACGCAGTTTGCATTAATTTTCGGAAGGATAAAGGCAACTCCGTTTCTGCTGTTGTCGTCGTTTCCTGAGAAGTATATAATATGCGATTCGGACCGGAAGTGACCATTTCCTCGCCAATGTGTCTCACTCAGACCGCAAACACTAATTCCACATCGCTCTATTTCCTTCTCCAGAATGTCAAGTTTGCCAGGTTGAAGCGCACCGCGCACATTCCAAGTACCAATCTTTTGGATTTTTTGCACTTTCATTTCGGAGGATGTTCCAGTAGTATGATTTCCAGACGATGCCTGGTTTCCTACATCATTCTGGCCGGTAGTCCATTTCCCACCGTCCGCCCCGGACGCAGAACGGCGCCGGTTGCTAAGCGGATCGCATGGCCACCTTTGTGTCCTATTTTGTACCTTCATGACGACTTTCTGTGGGAGAAATAGTGCAGTAGTTTCCCCTGGCTTTCTGCACCAGACATTTTAGAGGGAATTTGGACCTCAAGGCCGCTGTAGCCTCTTTCGACCGGTTTCCCGGCCGAGTGTATGGTTATACCGCCATTGCTCGGTCGTCAGAGCCTCGTCTGTTATCTAGCAGGGAGTACCGCGATGGTCAGTGACCATCGCCGTCGGCTATTCATACGAACCATCGACGCGTGCAGGTGAGGTTGACTTGGGCCGGATAAGATGTTATTACCGTTCTCCCCTTTCTCCCCTTCTTCTTCTTCTTCTTTCTTTCTTAAAGTTTATATTACATGTAATTAATCCCGGTTTCCACCAAGGCAGAGCGGTGCAGAGAAGTATTTTGAAAACCAATCATATTTCAATATTTCCACTTCACGTCTCCGCTCCGCGCCGCCCTATCTCATCATCATCATCATTTCAGCCATAGGACGTTCACTGCTGAACATAGGCCTCCCCCAATGCTTTCCATGTTGATCGATTGGTAGCGGCCTGCGTCCAGCGCTTCCCTGCTACCTTTACGATGTCGTCGGTCCACCTTGTAGGTGGACGTCCCACGCTGCGTTTTCCGGTACGTGGCCTCCATTCCAGAACCTTTCTGCCCCATCGGCCGTCAGTTCTGCGCCGCCCTACCGCCGCCACGGTAATACTATCTATACGGTTTTCCAACTCGGCCATATTTTTGAAATAAATGTCAACAGCCCCGCGGTACGTCACGGTATGACAACATGCGATAGGGCTGCTCACCTACTTAGAATTTCTATCTAGTTTTGTGATTGTAATTTTTTATTTTATTTAGACAAACAAAATACTTTGTGAATGGAATAGGATAAAAATGCGTGTTGTTTTGTGATTAGTAGATTTAATTTAAAAAAATATACTAAAACATTTTTGAATCTACTAATCATAATGAGTACTTAATGACCTGTTACTTTAATTTCAGGCGGGCGAAGTCGTGGCCCAAAGCTGGTTTTATACAATATAATTTTCATTTCAAATCAAACTGACTGAATATGACCATTTCTGACAGTTAATGACTAGTTTTCGACAAATTTGACCGTTTAAGACGGTCAGTCAAATTCAATCAACTTAGTCATTTTCAACACTAGGCCATCGACGTCCGTTCGGCACATTCCCGACACCCCTAACTTTTACATCTCGACCGCGTCCCGAGATTTGAAATTCGAAGGAAAGCTCGAGTTTCATCGGTTTATATGAAGTTACAATACTGTATGATATTATTACCGTGCTGCCGCTGTTAAATTCTATGTATAGAAAAATTTGATGGTCCGACCCTTCTCCGCTCTGCTCCGCCCCGCTCCGCTCTGCTTTGGTGGAAACCGGGCCTAAGACATTTTATGCTCCAAATAAAAATTAAATAAATGAATTCCAGGTGGTACTATTTCTTATACAAACCCTAAATAAGAAGATAGTGTTTGAACTGCTGTCGTGTCGCCCCATAGCGTTGAACCATTACATCAGTTTTCTGCACACCGAAGGAAAAATCACGGAGCTCTCAGATCTGCTAACGTAAGTTTATTCTGTCTTTTTTTATCCACAATGAGGAAGCTCTTGGCATGTATCTCACCTTTAGAGTAGGCGCACACGTTGATTTTTAGTTGGCCGATAGTTGTGCCCGATTTTAAATTGTATGAAGAATCGGCCAAATCGAATCGGCGTAGTGTGCGCACTCCCATACATGTCCATATTGTCCATACTGATCAACTGCCCGACTAAACTATCGGCCGACGAAAAATCAACGGTGTGCGCCTACTCTTAATATGATAAACTGTCACATTCAATTAAAAAATCTGAAGTCTCGCTGACGTTTGACCGTCACAAAATCGGTACCTATATCGGTACAGACGTACCTATAACTTATATCTATTAATTAATGTGAAAAAAAATCCTTAACTTTATTTCAGGATGCTTGGGAGAAGTCCTGAGGCAGCTGTAAGTACAGTAAAAAGTATTTTTTCATAAATATTACATTTACTAACTTTTGCTTGCGACTTCGAAATTCTGTTTGTCACATAACGTTATAAATAATAGCTTAGGTATTATTTTGGTGTATAAACAATTAACTGTAAAGTTGCATCAAAATACATTTAGTAGTTTTAGCGTGAAAGAGTAACGCCCGTATTTACGCCTGTCTACACGGTTACCCGCGAACCAATCACAGAGCTCTATTCAACGCTGTGTGTTCGATTTGCTGCTTCACTTAAACAAGCATCGTTTGTGAATAAGGGTGGAACAAACATACATCTTTACAAACTTTCACATTATAATATTGTAGTCCGGTTGACAGCAATATAATTACGCGCGAGCGATAAGGATGGGTAGCTTGGGGTCATTGGACGAAATTGTACATGCTCGGCGACCGGACTTTAGAAGGAAATATTTTTTTTTCCCCAGATGTACCAATTCCACCACTGCATCAAGAGCCAAGGCAACAACGTGGACAGTTTGTTACGCAAGCTCGCCAACTTGCTTGCAAATCATTTGAACCAACCTGGGGCGGATTCCCACCAGGCTAAGATGGTGGCTGATTATGTTAAATTACTGGGTAAGTTATGTGTTTTATTTACTGTGAAACACACTGGGTAACTGCGCAACATATTTTCATCCAAAATACCTCAGTGCCTGAAGACGAAAGTCTACAACCAATGTGTGTTACCAGTGATGACTTATGGTTCGGAAACGTGGCCTCTCACTATAGGTCTTATACAGAAGTTTAAAGTTGCACAGCGTGCTATGGAGAGGGCTATGCTCGGAGTTTCTTTGCGAGATCGAATCAGAAATGAGGAAATCCGTAAACGAACTAAAGTCTCTCACATAGCCCGACGGATTAGCAAGCTGAAGTGGCAATGGGCAGGGCACATAGTACGCAGAACTGACGGCCGATGGGGCAGCAAGGTTCTGGAGTGGAGGCCGCGTACCGGAAAGTGCAGCGTAGGACGTCCACTCACATGGTGGACCGACGACCTCATAAAGGTAGCAGGAAGGCGCTGGATGCAGGCCGCTGCCAACCGACCTTTGTGGAAATCATTGGGGTAGGCTTATGTTCAGCAGTGGACGTCCTGGGGCTGAAATGATGATGATTTGATTATAACAACACAACCGCCTCTGTGGTCTAGTGGTAAGACCACCTGCTTCAGACGCAGAGGTCCCTGGTTCGAATCCCAGTGGGGACAGATTCTTGTGTTCCGACGGTTAGAGGTAAGATAGCCAGTTCCTCCGTGGTTGAAGATTCCGGGTGAAGCTCGCTTCCACCTTCGGCCTGATCGTCACTTACCATCAGGTGAGATACAGGCCAAGAGCTTCCTCGTTGTAAATAAAAAAAAAAAATTATTTCAGAATGGCAGAAGTTCGCCAACAAGCAGGAGTTGTTCAACAAGTCAGCGCTGCACTGCTTGGCGTACTGTTGCGCACAGCACTGGAGCGATACCGCTGGCAATATGATGTCTCCCATGACGGTGTGTCAACGGCAACAGGTGACAAAATCGAATTTTTTTTTTAATTCAATTTAGACCACTAGTGGGTCTAATGAACGTCAAAATACCCCTTAAGGGGCACTTTACATGTCTCCTTATCTTTTGGGCCCTACCAGCGCTTCGAGACAAACATAATATTATGGCAAGTGCTGAGAAGAAACAACGACTTGTTTTACCTATTTTAGGCTGGGTTGCACCACCTAACTTTAACCGTAACTATAACGATAACCGGTGTTTTTTTATGGAGTTTGATGTTTGTTAAAGTTAAAGTGAGATGGTGCAATTCAGCCTTAAATTTGAAACGCTTGTTCCCAACGAGTCACACCGAAACGAGTAACACTGTTACACGTTGGGAAATAAATTCCCATCCAGTCACACTGTTACTGTTTACAGTGACACTCATTAAGTACCTTTAATATCAGCTATCAGACATTTTATTATAAAGGAACGATGTACAAAATACATTAAAAATCGAAATACTAAAGTACTCTAAATCTTACTGTAAGAAAATACAGGTTACAGACAAACGAGTAAGGGATTTGATGGGTTTTTTCCCAATGAGTAACAGTGTTAATAGTTGGGAACAAGCGATTTTAAATTCATCATATTTTATTTATTTACAATTTAAACATTTGTTTTTAAATCTTTTTTCAAGATTCCTCCGCTCCAATACGACTGGGTGGTGCTGAATGTTCACGCGAAATCGAACAAATGGGATATTGTGGAAACATTATTCACGAAAAAGGTGAGTTGAAACGGTTTTATTTTATTTTAGAATTTCATTGCATGCTGGTTGTAAAAAAAATGTTATAAATTAAACCCACAAAAAATCATAGCTGATGATTCTTGCAGTGTAAAAATTTATTACCATCTATTTAAACAGTTCGTATATGAGATAAGATTACTACATTTGTCCCTTTGGTCAAGGCAAATAATGAGTCATTCTAGTCCCATTTTTCTGAAAATTGTCTGGTTTTATTATATTCGTATTCGATTATTATTATTTTTTTTCCACAACGAGGAAGCTCTTGGCCTGTATCTCACCTGATGGTAAGTGATGATCAGGCCGAAAGGTGGAAGCGATTATTATTATTAACTTAATTTTTTTTTAGTAAAAAGTAAGCACAAGGTATGGGTGCACGGGAGGGGTGACATTGACATATTATGACGTGACAGCGCATACGAATGAAGCATGACTTATAGTATAGATATTTATTTTATTTTCATTCCACAGGACTGGCTAGGTCGAACGACAGTATCGTCTCACATACCTATAGAGACGCTACTCGCTAGACTGAGCGACTTGCAAGCGAGTAAACAGCTGCTAGGGACTTGTGTGAACAAGATAGCATCTTCTGAAGACAGGCTGCGACTGGCGCAGATGTATAAGGTGCGTATGTAGTGTATACAGGGTGTTTTGATATCCCATGGGACTGGCTAGCTCGCACTTGTAATATTACTGGTCAGATTGAGCGACTTGCAAGCGAGTAAACAGCTGCTAGCGACTTGTGTGAACAAGATAGCATCTTCTGAAGACAGGCTGCGACTGGCGCAGATGTATAAGGTGCGTATGTAGTGTATACAGGGTGTTTTGAAATCCTATGAGACTGGCAGTAGATAGCACTAGTAATAGAGATATTGCAAGCGAGTAAACAGCTGCTAGCGACTTGTGTGAACAAGATAGCATCCTCCGAAGACAGGCTGCGACTGGCGCAGATGTATAAGGTGCGTGTGTAGTGTATACAGGGTGTCGACTGGCGCAGATGTATAAGGTGCGTATGTAGTGTATACAGGGTGTTTTATTATCCTATGGGACTGGCTAGCTCGCGTTAGTAATAGAGATATTACTGGCTAGACTAAGCGAGTTGCAAGCGAGTAAACAGCTGCTAGCGACTTGTGTGAACAAGATAGCATCTTCTGAAGACAGGCTGCGACTGGCCCAGATGTATAAGGTGCGTATGTAGTGTATACAGGGTGTTTTATTATCCTATGGGACTGGCTAGCTAGCACTATAGTCCAGTCATTTAAGCTTAAATTAGGTAAGAATCTCGGAATTAGAGATACCCAGCTGTAAGTCTGTAAATACTTGTATATTGACACCCTAAAAGTTGTCTCAAAACCTACATATGGTAGGGTGTAAGCAACTATTAAATTTTAAGGTCAAAGGTCACAAAAATCGGTTTTTTGCGCTTTTTTTGGAAATATCTCATTTCCTATGGGTTTTTTGCTATTTGTATTTATTATCAATATTGTAGAATACTAAATTCTCTACAAATTTTGTTTAAAAAATTTTTTTATACGGTGAACCGTTTTCGAGATAGAGGGCGGAGAGCGCGCGGTCACTGCATCACTTCAGGTCAACTTAAGCGCTAATTCCCGTGGGAATTTCGGGAATTCCTTGTTGTAAATAAGCTTTAAGTTTACTAAGGTAACTACATGCCAAATTTCAAGCGTCTAACTTCCGTTAAGCGTTTAGATTTTTCATACAAAAGGATTTTCCCGCTAATTCCTGTTCCCGTGGGAATTCCTAAGTATACTATAACCTGCCCAGGTGTATGAAGAATAATTGTACCAAGTTTCGTTAAAATCCGTCGAGTAGTTTTTGTTTCTATAAGGAACATACAGACGGACAGACAGACAGACAAAAATTTTACTGATTGCATTTTTGGCATCAGTATCGATCACTAATCACCCCCTGATAGTTATTTTGAAAATATATTTCATGTATAGAATTCTGTCCGTCTGTATGTTCCTTATAGAAACAAAAACTACTCGACGGATTTTAACGAAACTTGGTACAATTATTCTTCATACACCTGGGCAGGTTATAGTATACTTAGGAATTCCCGCGGGAACAGGAATTAGCGGGAAAATCCTTTTGTATGAAAAATCTAAACGCTTAACGGAAGTTAGACGCTTGAAATTTGGCATGTAGGTACCTTAGTAAACTCAAAGCTTAGTTACAACAAGGAATTCCCGAAATTCCCACAGGAATTAGCGGGAAAATCCTTTTGTATGAAAAATCTAAACCGCTTAAGTAGACCTGAAGTGATGCAGTGACCGCGCGCTCTCCGCCCTCTATCTCGAAAACGGTTCACCGTATAAAAAAAGTTTTTAAACAAAATTTGTAGAGAATTTAGTATTCTACAATATTGATAATAAATACAAATAGCAAAAAACCCACAGGAAATGAGATATTTCTAAAAAAAGCGCAAAAAACCGATTTTTGTGACCGTTGACCTTGAAATTTAATAGTTGCTTACACCCTACCATATGTAGGTTTTGAGACAACTTTTAGGGTGTCAATATACACGTATTTACAGACTTACAGCTGGGTATCTCGAATTCCGAGGTGAACTTACTATAATGACTGGACTACTAGTAATACAGATATTGCAAGCGAATAAACAGCTGCTAGCGACTTGTGTGAACAAGATCGCATCCTCCGAGGACTGGCCACTTGTTTTGACATCTTTTATAGAACAATAATGTCATTTAAACAATCATAAAAAGTTAAATAACATCCTATACATTGATGAGTAGAAGAATCTTGTAACCAAAAAAAAATTAAGTCGAGTTTTTTTGTTGTCTCATTCATTTGTTATATTGGTATAGTCAGCGTCAAATATTTCGTAACACCCAAAGTGACCAAAATGATAACACAACCTTATGCCAATGAGGGCTATCGTTTTTATACTTAACAGTTGGCACCCCTGGCGATTGACAGGACCTTACTCTACAGTGGCGCTAACTGGTGAGCGCTAAAACGATAGCCCTCATTGTAACAAAGACGTGTTGCGAACTTTTTAGCTGTTTTCGATCTATTTGACATTGACTGTATTAAATATTTATTTAATATATAATATTTATTTAATACATAATACTTTTTAGCTTTGTTTCAATATACAATAACCGCCTCTGTGGTCTAGTGGTAAGACCACCTGCTTCAGACGCAGAGGTCCCGGGTTCGATTCCCAGTGGATTTTTCTGTTCGATTTGGTTGGTGGTAGGGCTTGTTCTAAGTCCGCCTGGCTAGCTCCCACCATCTTACCTAAGTCTGTCGCCATAACAACAATGTTAACAGCATTGTTGTGTTCTGGCAGTTAGAGGTAAGATAGCCAGTTCCTCTGTGGTTGAGGATTCCGGGTGAAGCTCGCTTCCACCTTCGGCCTGATCGTCACTTACCATCAGGTGAGATACAGGCCAAGAGCTTCCTCGTTGTAAATAAAAAAAAAACATTCTCATTAATTTCGCAGATACACCCAGTGGTGATAGAAACCTACGCGAAGCAAAAGGACAGGATAGCGCTCACCAACTACAAAATGACCCTCAATCCGCAGTCGGAGGTGTATATACTTGCTGAAAACACTCTTAGGGACAATGTAAGTACTGGCATAGCATAATTAGGTAGGTTCCTATAGTAGAGCGAGCAGGATAGATGATATCTGACGTGCCAGAGCTGTCACGGTATACTCGTCTAAAGTTACGCGGCATTTGACATATGTCCAACGATTGTGAAACCTCAGTGGCAAAAATCGGAACTAAAAAAAGTTGGCTCTAGCGTTTTACGCTTTACTATCTTTTGAAGAAGTGACTGGATCCTTCTAAAGACACATTTTTGTGGTAAAAACTTTCCTTTAATGAAATGAAGTTTAGAACTAGGCTATTAAATGGTGCCAATATTGGTGGGAAGTGGGGTATGAAGTATGCATCGTTTGAAAGTGCTTGTCGCGGGAGGTGCGATTTATTTGATGCCTAGTGTATATCCCACTCACGCAGGAATCTACTCACTACATTCTCATCAGTGTGCTTACCATGAGTTCACATTAAGGAAAAAGCACACTTATCAACCCGGAAACGGATCGTAACCGTATCATCTCGAAGCGGTCAGTATTCTTTGTAAACAACGCACTGCAATGCACACTTATCCGCGCCGTAATGTAAACGTCTACGATACGGTTGCGGTACGGTGTTGATCCCTTTCCGGGTTGATAAGTGTGTTATGACCTTTAACCAACTGGTAAACGGTCAAAGTTAGAATACTAATCTGTTTTTGTTTTGTTTCAGTCAATAAAATGGAAAAATTAAAGAAGATCCAAAACTATTTATCAGGTAAAATAACTTTTTACTAAATTATAAATCTTGTATAAATATAATTTTTAAGAAATACGTAAACATGTGTTTGTGATGTATAAGTAATTATATTTATTAAATAAATACAATTATCTTTCTTTAAGTAATAAATGGACACTATTTACAAATTATTTCTTTTAATTAAAACAAATATTCCAATTTCCAACGATATGGATTTTATAGTGCTTGATATTAAAAAATAATCATAACAAACATATTGTTCATAGATAATTGATGATATACTTAAATAGATAATATCATAGATTATTCAATTTACAGAATAAAGAAGGCTCAAAAATTATGTTGTTGATATAACCAAGCCGTCTAATGTGATATAATAGTGACTTTAAGGGCATTATTATAAAAAAGTTAAACCTGGTTAAACCAGTTAAAATGTCATTTCCAGAAGTCAATTTAAACTAGAGTTTAACTTTTTGTAATAAATGCAAAACAAGCATAGTGATAAGTATGTTTCAAAACACGTTGTTTGGGACTAGAAGCGTAGTGTAAAATGTCCAGGGATATTTATTATTATTATTAAGGGCTGATTTTTCAATCGTCAGATAACTTTTAACCGAAGAATAAGTTTGACACATTGATAGTTTCAGTATGGGAAATATGTCAAAATGACAAGTTTATTCTTCAGATAAAAGTTATCTGACGATTGAAAAATCAGCCCTTAGGCACTTAAAAGCTGAGTTGCATGCAACAACTTACTTTAACCGTAACTGTAACAAGAACCGCTGTTTTTATTGAATTTGACAGATTTTTGACGTTTGTTAAAGTTAAAATACTCAGTAACTCAGCCTAAAAGTAGGTCATTAATTTTAGTTTCTTACAGCATTGAAAGAAAGAAAGAAAGTTTTTTTTTATTTAGTCCAATATCCTTAGACTAATAAGTTTGCGTTAATACTTAATGGTTGTATTTTTTTTTAATGGCAACCAAACCTCTGGGAGGTTTATTTCTGCCAATGTCGAGTGAAAAATAATTGACATACTTATCAATAGAACGTGGGTGTTTCAGATCTATTGATTTTTCATGGATTCCGTGGAGCTAAGTATGCCCGTGAGCAGGTTTCGAGACGCCACCGGGTCCAAAGCGGGTTGTTCATACGACAACCCACTCGACACTCGATGCGCGCTCAAATTCGAAGTACAGGGTGGCCCAGAAGAAAGTTCACTTTTGAAAATTCAAGGAAACGACAACTGTACATTTTTATAGAACTTTTACTATTGCAATTTAAAAGAAATTTAATGCAATTTATTTTTAAATTTAACTTTATTTAATTATATCGCCCAGGAGATTTCCTTGACGCTTACAACATTCGATCAACATACATCAAAATCTTGAAATGCGTTCGTTAGAATTACCTCGAAACCTATTTTCAATTTTTTTCCGAATGCTCAGCTTCAGTTGCTGCATGGTTGTTGGATTATAAAAGTACACTCTATTAATTAATGTAACACCACAAAAAAGAATTTTCTGGAATGAGATCAGGGCTTCCTGGGGGCCAGGAGATGTCACCCCTGCCTAAAATTATTTTTTTGTGGGAACATGTCTCTTACCATCTAAATGCTCTCATTTGAAGTGTGACACGTAGCCCCATCTTGATGAAACCAAGTGCTCCGGTCATAGCCTTGCGAATCTTGCAGCTTTGAAATCAAAAAGCTTTTCAGCCTACCAGTATAGCGCTCTCAAAAATTAATCATCCTTTCAATGCAACAAACCAATTAAGCAGGGGTGAAATCTCACTGCCTCTAAGAAGCGCTAATCTCATTCCAGCAGACTTCTTTTTGTGGGGTTACCTTATGAGCAGAGTATACTCTAATAATCCAAAAACTCTGCAGCATTCATCCATCCTGAATCCATTTCGAGGTAACTCTAACGAAAGTTTTCCAAAATTTTGATGTATGTTGACCGAATGTTGTAAACGTCAAGGGAATCACATGTACGATAAAATTTATGAAAGAAAGTAAATTTTAAAATAAATTGCACTAAATTTCCTTTAAATTGCAATAGTTAAAGTTCTACAAATATGAACAGTTTTCGTTTCCTTGAATTTTCAAAAGTGAACTTTCTTCTGGGCCACCCTGTATTTCAATGTTTTTTATAATTTATCACTTCACTGCACTTTAGAACACAAAATAACACCAAATTTGTACACTAAAGTCCATTAAATAATAAATTGAAACCATTAAAACAGATCGACCATGCTTCCCGTTCAACTACCCTCCACGGAATCATGTTTGTATTTGTTCAGATATTAAAACACTGAATCTTATGTCATCTTAATAAGTGCTATTTTACAAAAAAACGTATTTATTATTGTATGTGTGTTGACTATACTAAGCTTCGATCAATCATGTTGATTTTATCAGTATTAAAAATATTTTCCATTCATAGTCACCTGAAGGATTTAATTAAAAATCCAAAATAATATTTATTACGTAAAAATGCTAATAACTGTTACATACTGTTTTTTTTTCATATCGAAACTAAAATAAATAAATAATAGCAGTTTTGATGAATAGAGAGTAAGGTAAAGAAATGTTTTGTCTTGGAAATGATTTGTTAACCCAATAATTGTTACATCTTCTTCTTCTATACAGGGTGTTGATTTCAATACCCGCCATATTTAGGGAGTTGATTAAGTAGCTTATTCTGATCACGAATCAGCAAAAAAACTGACTTCAAATTTTTTTTTAATTATATTTTAAATATCTACGATTTCCATAATCGACCACTACAGTGCAGAATAGTCCCCCAACGCAAACGGCGCGCGGCGCTCACCCGGTGACCCGGGCAAACGCTGCGCCCCCCGTCCCGCGCCCCACTACCCGCGCTCGCCCATGAGTCAGTCAACTATCAGCCACAATCAGCTGTGAGTTCAACGACGACTACTGGACGGAGCTTAATCCAAATCTACCCTAAAAATGTAATGAGTAAATTAGTTACTTACACCTTATCACGTTACGAGTTTATTTTTTGTTCTAAAAACTAATTAATTAAGTAGGTCTTTAATAAAAAAACCTTTTACACGAATTTGCTTCCTTCCGCAAAATAAAAATTTTTACAGAAGCTACATTTTTTTAAAATTAAACCATGCTTTTATGTGTGTGATAAGCTTGTACCTACTTATCATTCAAAAGTACTGTAAACAGATGACAATAATGCTCTTTCATACAGGTTCGTTATTCCTTACATTTCTAGCTCTCTACCTTAATAACTTTTACGTCTTTACGATAGTAATTATTAAAATAAAACTTAACTTACCGCAAACTGAACACCTAGAAATAACACACTGGCAAACTCTTGTTCCTTCACTTTCGATAGGAGATAAGACAAGATTTTGTTTTTAAACTCGATTGATTTCAGTATCTAAACAAAATTTATATCATTTAGCACTTCTTTCATTTAAATACAATAATACCGCCGCACGGATATCGGGCTCGCACAATACATACTTCGCCCATCTTCGTGTTTCGGGCGTCATCGGCGCTCAATCGTGGATCATCGATTTTCTCCATTCATCAGTCCGATTTTGCTTCCCACGTTGAGAGGCTGCGCGCACGCTCCGCGAAATCTAGCTCGTATTTAGAATTCCTAGTACTCAATCGCTATTTCTTTATTTCTTGCCTTGTAACATCAACTTTTCTCTTCCTCTCTGCTTGATAAATGTTTTCTAGTACATAAACTTCTTACTACCGTGTTCTATCTCTGTAAAAATTTGATTTAAAATAATAACGTAATTTAATTTCTATCGGCGTTTAATTTAAATTCCCTGAACGACTGTTAGGCTGTTAGTTAGGTTCAGGTTAAACTTCCATTCTTCATAACTTACATAAAATAATTCATCATCATGTTCGTGATTATTTTAAATGAACTTAATTTCATTACTTACACGAAATAACTATCAAAATGTATTGATATTCTTATCGTTTTAATAATAACGATTGAGCTACTACAAATCATTTGCATTTGAGTATTTTGGAAGCTTGCTATAAGAGCATTAATTATGATAGGACGGATCTTTAGTTAACAAAGATCTTCGGTCATCGAATGTGCAAATTTGCGATTTTTGATTGTTTTCTCGTGCGGTTTTGAGTAGTTAGTGTGTGAACGTGTGATAGTGAGTGTGGTAATAGTGAGTGAGTGTTAGGAATATGCCTAACCATACGTACAGTGCTCGTGAGTAGATACGTAAACATGGTTTACTGTTACGGGAGGGCACGTGGAAACGCATCTGAAGTCGCATCGGTAAGTACCTAACTCTAAACTTAAAGGACATTCCTTTTTAATGTAGGAAGTGAATAATCTGGTAATTTTGTGTAGAAAGTACTCCCGCCGTCGCGGTAGGTAGTGGCGGAAAGCGCTCCAATACACTCACACACACATAGGAAACAGCAAACTAATTTAAAACGAACTTTAACTTTAGTTAGTCAAAGAAAAATACCTATTTACACTACCAACTTTACGTATCCTTCAGTAGACTATCCAACATGATAAGCGAGCGATCGCGATCCGCGTAGCTCGATGGGTGCCCGTGCCACAGTAAACGTATATTGCATTATTGCGAGCCATAGTACAGTTGATGTTGCACGGAAAATATTCGCTAAAAATTCCACTTTCGTTTGTAATTTATTTTTTGGTGGATAATGCGTTTATGTAAGTCATAATATATCACCTAAATAAATATGGCGAGTATTGAAATCAACACCCTGTATATATAAAAATGAAACCCGTTTTCCGTTGTCACGACATAACATGAAAACGGCTTGACCGATTTGGCTGATTTTTTTTTTGTAGTTTTCTAATACTCTGTACAAGGTTTTTACGGAAAAAAATATAAAGAAAATCTCTACGCTAAGGCGGTACGAAGTTCGCCGGGTCAGCTAGTAATAAATAAAACCAAAACACACTTTCAAAGCGGTATATTTTGTACAAATAATTAAAAATCTCTAAACCTAATTAACGACATTGATAGCACCACCGTCATCGCCACAACAACAACCGTCGCCGACGTCTACTCCACACAATCGTAGCACAAACGCGCATAGTGTGACGCATAGCAGGCATCTTATGATCTGGCCGCACGCACCGCAGTCACCACAGTCGCATGTGAGACACATTTTGGTTCAATCACTTTACACTTGAACTTTTGACTTGTTGAACCTTATAAGATCCGTTGGATAACCTTGTACGATCCGATGGAACCTTGTACGATCCGATGAAACCTTGTACGATCAGATGAAACCTTGTACGATCAGATGAAACCTTGTACGAGCCGATGTAACCTTATACGGATCGTCCTGTTCCGTATTTACGGTCTTTTTTCAAAATAAATGGGCAATTATTATTCTCCACAGCGATTTAAGCTAACTGACTCATATTGGCTTAACGTGAACATATATCCATTTGATATGTATAGGGTTTTATCAGCAGGTGATAAGGATAACAATGATAATAGGTATCATCGAGATTTCTTATGAAACAACTATCGAGTTTACCATGAAGCATTTTTCCTGTGTTTTACTGTTTCATAGAATCTTCATTCATGAAAATGGTATTTAGATTGTTGTCAGCGAAGATTAAGTTATTGATCTTTTGGCTACATCTACACTAATGTTATAAAAAGAAAAGATTTGTTTGTTTGTATTGAATAAGCTCCGAAGATTTGAAAAAATCTGTAACCATTAGAATCCTACATTAGTTCCAATGAACATAGGCTCGCCGGGACAACTATTTGTTAAGAGTAAATGTGAGATGTGTTGGCATAGAGATAGTTTGAGTCCCGGGAAAGGACATAGGATAGTTTTTATCACGGTTTTTGAAACAGGAACGCGCGTGATAAAGTTTTTCTGTGGCAGACAAAATTACACGCGGGCGAAGCCGCGGGCGGAAAGCTAGTGATAATAATTATGATGATCGCGAAGCGAAATATTTTTGTAGAGAGTCAGTTCAATTTCAGTTGTCAGACAATCATTAGGTTTATCGTAATCTACTTATTTCGACATGTGTGGTAGTTTTCGGAAAAGATGTAATTTTGCTATCTGACGAAGGCCAGTTAGTTCCTAGTAAACGCACTGATAAACTTTGGATTGATAACATTGTTTGAATAAGATAAACACTCCTATTTGTATACCCAAAATCATTTGAATTTAGTACTCCTCTATTAATACGAGTTGTTAATACAGTCACCGTCAATTAGTTCGTGGCACCCAAATTGGCCAAAAAGTGGACAACACAATCTTAATAAGATTTATTCCACTTTTTGGGTGTCACGAACTATGTATTTGACGCTGACTGTACCTAGTGACTTTATTGTATAATCTTAGATAAAGTTCTAAATTCACATTAAAATAAAGATAACGGAAACATGTAAATATTTCTTCTTGAAAAGATAAATAACTGAAGATAAGTAATATTATCTATTATCTATATTCTTCGAAATTGTATTATTATCTATATTCTTCGAAATTGAATATTGCTGCTAAAAGTTTACCTTCACTTAACATTACGTACATTATTCACAATATTGTCTTCTTCCTACAAATAACAAAATACTGCCAAAACAACTACAAGATAAAAGTGAATAAAACAACATTTAAAATTCCAAAAATATATTAAAAGAACCGTAATAATAAAATACACTTATCATAAAATACATTTCGTCAGTCATCACCACAAGCACAGCAGCCGTCGTCCACTTCGACCCCGCACATCCTGAGAAGAAACACGCACAGTGTGACACACAGCAGGCACCGTATGATCTTGCCGCACGTACCACAGTCGCCGCAGTTGCATGTGATACACATTTTGACAGCTATGTACTTTTTGATCGACCTCTTTACGATTTATGTACTTTTTAATCGATCTCTTTACGATTTGTGTACTTTTTGGACGACCTTTTTACGATCTGTGTACTTTTTGAACGACCTTTTTACGATTAGTGTACTTTTTTAAAGATCCTGAAGATTTTGAAAAAGTTTTTTCGGTCACTGTTCTGTTTTTCAACGTTTTTGTTCGTTACTTGGAAGAATATGATCAATTTTCACTGCACTTTTGAATAGATTGTCTATATTCACTCAAATATTTTTCCAAGATGAGATATTTGGTTTGTTTTAAGAGTTTTTGAGAGAACAACTAGCAAGATAACTTCACTGTATCGTAATAGTTAGTAAACTGACTGAGTCACACAGGTTTCACCTTGTGACGCGGTCTACTTAAGCGGAAAACACACAATTGTCGCGGTGATAAACTTTTCCATGTTTGGAAGTGAGCTCTATTTTCATTCAATTAGAGTCCATTAACAATGAAGTGATACGTACGAGTACCTACTGTGTATATTTTTATCGTTATCTTGAAACGTATTGAAATGTCTTTACTTGGATATTTAACAGGTGAATGCAGAAAACACTATCTATTACCTAACGTATAGGTTTGCCTGTTTAATATTAATTCAAGACGCGACATTACTTAGTGACAATAGGGGTTTTTGAGCACAAAATAAAGTGTTAAAACTGCGTAGCTCGTATCAATTTATAAACGTAAACTTTGGAAAAGAGACTGACGCCCGTATTCACAAACATTACTATTAGGTCTCACAGTCCGCTTGGAGCCTTGGACACACGGGGTCACACACGAACCAATCACAGAGCTCTAACGCTGTGCGTTCGATTTGCTGCTTCACTTAAGCAAGTATCGTTTGTGAATACGGGCGTGAAAATGTGAATAGGGTTTCCCTTCAAACAGCTCTATCACTGCTTCAAAACATTACCCTCCTTCTGCGCAGTCGGCTAAAAAAAAGGCTCAATAACATCTGCCCCATTTAGGGAGTCTTCCAGTAGAGGCATTTCGTTTATAACTTTTCCAAAGATTTCATTAACACAGTTCATTAAATAAATTAGCCATGACTCACAGTTACCTCCATTGTAATAAAATGCTTAATGAATGACTGACGCATTCGCTACACTTCAACTATGTATTGTTTCTACTAATTACTTAACACTTTAAAAACGAGTTACTTACTTAACACTTTAAAATATGTGTGTCATGTTTGGAAGCTCTTACAATAAAAAATATAGACTTCGCTTGTGACTTTACCTGCATAGATTTCGGTCAGTCACAAAAAGTATTAACGCGCTCTAAAACCATGAAATAGTTTGATGTAGCTAACTTGAGAAATTAAGGACTCTTGCGAAATCGTGTTATTTGCTGATGACACATCTTTGATTTTTAATATTGATAGAAGTAAAAATAACTTTGACGATGTAAATAATGCACTAACAAGAGTTTTAAGTTGGTTCACTACAAATAATTTACAACTCAATGCAAAGAAAACAAAATGTATAAAATTCTCTTTGCCTAACGTAAAAACAGTTAGTACCCAAATAGAACTTAATAATAATGCAATCGATCTGGTAGACTCTACTGTATTTCTGGGAATTACCCTGGATTCAAAACTCCAGTGGGGCCCCCATATAGAAACTCTGGCGGGAAAGCTCAGCTCAGCGGCTTTTGCAATAAAAAGGATACGGTCATTAACCGATGTTTCAACAGCTCGCTTAGTCTACTTTAGCTACTTTCATAGCCTAATGTCATATGGAATCATGCTATGGGGCAAAGCTGCAGATTTTGAAACAATATTTATTTTGCAAAAACGTGCTATAAGATACTTGTATAAAATGAAAGCAAGAGCGTCCCTTAGAGAATTGTTTAAAGAAATTGGCATTCTCACGGCCGCTTCACAATACATCTTAAACTGTATTCTATTTATTCAACAAAATATTAACGAATTCAAAAAGAAAAGTGATATTCACCAAATTAACACTAGAAATAAAAATAAATTGGCTATACCCGCTTTTAGACTTAATAAAGTGTTTGCCACTTTTATGGGACAAGGTATCCATTTTTATAACAAAGTCCCTGATAAATATAAAGAGCTACCGTATAATAAATTTAAAGGTATAGTTAAAGATCACATGCTTAAAAAAGCCTATTATACAACTCGAGATTTTCTTAATGATAAGTCATCCTGGGAGTAGGATTATGGTCCTCTCATGCTCGCACTAAAAAGAATTAAAATGAAAAGTAATATTGTATAAACTAATAATAATTTCTCAAATGTTATAGTGTCATGCTTCTCAATCTGGACTGTTACTTAGCTTTATTATTAGTTTTTTTTTTAAAGAGATAACTTGGCATTGTCATTCTCACTAAAATGTCTCTGGGGTGGTGGCGTAGTGAGGCGGGTCGTTACATTCCCTCTAATATGGTCGAGTGAAGCGATGGCTGGTTCACTCGTCATGTCTGTGAACAGGCGCTGCTTTCGGGGACTGGTCAATCCAAGTTATTCAAATTTATGTATGCGAGTCATTTCTACTAGTACCTTAATATGTAAGTCTAGATATTAGCACGTCACTACCTTGTTTAATATACCACGCAATCTTGTATACCCATTCTTATGATACACCATACAAGAATGCATGGTAAATTCAGTGAACTGCTCCTGAATCGAATGTACCTACTACTACTATTTCTATTTATTTATATTAACCGGCAGACAGTGGTGACTGAGTTTGTTGCGGCGCTTCTTCTCAGCACTTGCCAAATGTTGGTCTCGAAGCGCTGGTAGGGTAAAAAGATTATGAGACATGTAGAGGCTCCTTAAGAGCATATGACGATTTGTAAGAACTATTTATTAGTCTAAACAAATAAAGAAATTTTGACTTTGACTTTGACTTTATTGCTCCCTGCACAAATTTTCATCACCTTCATGTTTTCTTTTTACTACAAAATGTTGCTCATGTCCTTTTCCAAGGTTCAATTGAGTCTAATCTGTGGTCTAATTCATAATTAAATGATTTGGACGCGGTCTTTTGATTTCTATTAAGTCTCGATTCGCGGGGCTTGAATTTAACACCGAAAGGCAGAAACAAGAGAACTTTTTTCAGTTACAATTAATACTAGCACATACTCGTACTTTTCGTGAGAAAAACAAGTCATTGTTTCAAATTCTACAGAAGCACATTTTCTAACAGATACAGTATAGTGCTATGCGTAGAACACAACCGCGAAAACATTCCAATCAGGCCCGTTTCAAATCGTACAGAATTCCGCCAAAATTGGCCTTCCCTCACCTAATACCTACTTACTTGTAAGCTTGGATAAATTGGGCCAAAAGAAAATGGAGGACAAACGCTCGTTTCGGCTACAAAGCCCTGTAAAATAACTAGGCGCAACACAATACCGGTTTTTATTAGAAATGTCCAATTTCTTTTATTAGTTCAACATCAATATTACGGTCCATTTTTATTTGTAGCTTAGCCTTAGAAGTTACAGACTGATTTTATAGGATTTTTAACGGAAAACAGTGATCTGCTTAATGTAACAACGCAATGAGATAGGAACTACAACATTGTTTAGACTAGGCGCAGACCACCGATTTTTAGTTGGCCGATAGTTGTGCCCGATTTTAAATTGTATGAAGAATCGGCCAAATCAAATCGGTGTACTTAATGTGCGCACTTCCATACATGCCCATACTGATCAACTGCCCGACTAAACTATCGGCCGACGAAAAATCGATGGATCGATCGATATCGCCTAGGCTTACTATAATAATATAAAATCTAGCTCTATAATCTAGTACTACCTATTTGTTTGTTTGAAATTAATTCGATATCTAAACGGTAGTAGATAAGTAGGACTTCTTCACACTGCAACTTTTGTGCCTGTTGACAATGTTATTTCTTTTGCTATTTATTTAGTTTCGTTATAGATGTAGTGAAGTTATGTACTACGGACTTTAGATACATAAATGGCCTAGTGCTAGTCCGAGTTCCTTCTTTCTTCTGCCACTTCTTTTCAGCGCCAGCTCATAATAATGTTGTCTCGAAGTGGTGGTAGGGAAAGCTATATTTGAGACGTATAAAACTGCCCAGAAGCGCCTTCTTCTTATAAATATTTTGATTTTGAAATCCGAGCAAGCTACTAACATTTCTTAGTCAGATCCTCTAGTTACTTGAAATTGACCATAGCAAAGGCAGATTTCTCTCAATCCTTAACGTAGCCATCTCTCTCTGTGCCATCACTTCTGCAGCAATCGCAATCACACTCTATACCGCAAAGATGGAAGAGGTACGCGCATAGTGTGAAACAGAAGATGCATCGGAGACTCCCGAAGAAGTTGCAGCAACACATAGGGTTATTAGGACACTGTTTTCGGAAATTCTGTATACATAATCATATGCTTAGCTGTAATAGTAGAAGCCAGTGAACTCGTCATAGCTGAGTCTTCCAAAATGACATTCCTTGATGTAGGTACATTTGGCCGGTTAGCAGTGATGGGAACTAGAAGTCTCAAATCTATAGTAAAAAGGTTCTTCCTTCTGCAGGTCAGGCCATTTTCAGTGAGAAGATAGACGTGTAGCAAGGTACCAACTGATGATGGTGTAAACAGGAAGATTAATCGGTGGCCAGATCAGATCCATGAAAAACTAACTAGTTTTCCATTATGATTATATTCTATTCAAGCAACCTTTAAACTCTTTGAAAATCTTCTATTCTAGATTAAGGGTAGCTAGGCAGTAGACTGCTGAATCTTGAAAGGAACGTGTGTAGATTTTCACGGTATTTATTTAATCCTCATAAAATTTACTAAGTAAACTTATCATAAGTATGAATAATTTTCAGAGTTTATGAGTAAGTAATTTGTAAACAAACATTCACTTTGTGACTTGACAATGACAAACTAAAACTGCCAATATTTGTATATGTTTGTATATGAAAAAATATATCCTCCCGTGGTGAGGCAAAGACGTAGGTAGATCCAATAAGGTTAATCTTCACATACTTTACATGTTAAAATATTTATCTACTTACCATCATCATTCCATCTTAGACGGCCGTTTGGTGTAGTGGTTTGCACCGGACTACTAAGCCAGAAGTCGCGGGCGAGATGATTTGAACAGGAACGCTTCATCAAATGTAATCAAGAGCTAGCGCATCCAATATTAAAAATAAAAAAAGACATCTTTAATTCTAACTCGAGTGAATTTAAAAAAAACCATAGCTGAAAACATGCCATTTTATTAGTACAATAAAATCTTCTAAACATGGTTTAAACTTCATAACAGGAACTGGCATCACAAAGCTTCTTTCTCAAGGTTGTTCAGCATCTTACACATCAAGTCTTTGATCTGGGTGGACAGGTGGCCGACGGTACTGCACAACTTCTGGATGGAGCACAGTAGCATTCTCTGGTTTTCTTTACTGCTGTTGTTGTTGATGATCCTGGAGTCGGAGCATGCTGCTTTGCAGTCACCGCCTTTTAGCGTCACTGTTTCGGCATCTGCGAAAGAAGTAACCAAAGAAAGTAGTTTAGGATGGGAGTCAGCTACATGGTGAAGTGATGAGATGGATGCTTCGGGTGTTAGCGTCCTAGGTACTATCGGGGACTCGAACGCCTTGACACCTTAAGGGCCTAAATTGTTTGCACACACACGCTCGATTACGCTCCGCCCCCGTTCATTCATATTTCGGGTCTAAGCAGCGTCGGCGCACCACTGTAGATGTTTGCCCTAGGAAACCAAGCTCTATGTAAAGCAATTAGGATTGAGTATTGCTTATTACTCGCATCCGTAGCGCTCGTTTGGCAACGTCGCATTTTAGTCAATTTGAAACCCAATAAAGAATCGCTACAAAATATTATATGAGGCTTCGTGTAAAATTTGAACTAGCGATTGCCCGCTCGGGTCACAAAATTGCTATCGCACATTCCGAGGTAACTATGCAATTTCCCGAGAAAAAAGTAGCCCTTTCTACAATTATTGTTGATATTATGAGTGTAAATCTCATTGAGTCATGAGTGTAAATGATATTAGTTTAGCTAGTTAGGGCGAGAAATACAAAATCATACAGTTGCTTTCGAATTTTACTTATTTAATAGGTATTTAATTTATTCGGAACTTATTTAAACAATATGTTATTGAATTAATTAGTAAAGTGTTAAGGAATATTTGTGGCTTAAAACAATCATTGTAAGATCTGGCTATAACTTTCTTAAATCCTTGAATGTAAATAAAAACTTATACCTGATAGGTTTCTATTTATTTTTAATGCATATTTTGTTTTCCGTTTTAAAGAAACACTTATCTTTAAAACGGAACATCTCACATCCAGGTAATTGGTTATCGTAAATATTATAATATTCAGTTAGTTTTATTTCAAATTCAATTTTTTATTGCACATTAAGTGTCTTTACACAAGGTCTTAAATCAATAACAATTAAACTTCAAACTAAATAATACTTAAACAGTTAACAATGAATAGATAAGTTTGTAAGTAAATATAAGAATTATTATGAGTAATCGAGCGGAGGTCAATAAAAAGGCAATCAAACAGTCCAATTACTAGCACGGGTCAACACAAATCAATCGGTTATTGATCACGAAACTTTACAAAAAAACAAAGGAGAGAATATGTCGACAGATCGCCAAAGCAAAAAGCAGACAGACCTCGTATAAAAACACAATATTAAAAAAAATACATATCTATTTGTTTGTAACCAAATTCTATTATTAAAATTCTAAGGCTGAGTTGCACCATCTTACTTTAACTTTAACAAACGTCAAAATTCTGTCAAACTCCATACAAAAAGGACCGATTACCGTTATAGTTACGGTCAAAGTTAGGTGGTGCAACTCAGCCTAAAACTAAGAAAGATTCAAGAAAAAGAAACATTTCGTTTTAAACCTTAACCGTATGACAATAAAGTGCACAATGGTATTTCGTATTGCAACCTAAGCCCTGATTGTCTCTTATTGGTCGTAGTAAAAATATAGTAAAATGCGTAACCAATTAGAGACGCGGTGAGCACGTGACCGGAGCGATGCGCTTACGCTAAAATTTCTACAAAGTGGTCAGGCGGAAGAGTCCCCGATAGTACCTATAAGCGTTAATTGAAACAGTTGTTTGTAATGTAGTTGTAGGTATTAATATTTTATATTAATAATTATACTACAAGCTGGAGAAGCTAAAATCGTGAGAGTAAGTAATCGTTTATGAACAAGACTAGAACAAAATATGTATGCTAATAAAATAATGCGTTAACTTACCATACAGACCACCATTAGTATCCTCATGCCCTTGAGTGCCAGTGTTGATCGTTTCCCCACTATTCATCATGTCCCCTGGCTGCCCGGACAGACACGAGCATGATCGTGACCTTACTAGAGGAGATGCAGCCCTGTTTGGAGATGCAGCTCTATTTTCCGGATAGAACTCCCTTTGCGAAGGAGTTCTGGACGCCCTGGTTGGAGTAGACGCCATGTGAGGCGATTGCGACCTGATAGATCTTGGTGACGCCCGTTGAGGAGCAATTGGTTGGGACATACATTGTGGGATCCCAGTCGCAGACGCGCAGGGATTAAGCTCCTCAGCCATGGGCTGGTACGCAGACGGTGGTGGAGTGTGTGGCTGCTGTGACGAAACTGGAGGGATCCTGGTCATTTCAGGAGACGAAGCTGGAGGCGTGTGATGAGATGTCTGCGAAGCTGAGCAGCCAGGACCACATGGCATCGGGCCCATTTGGGTAGCCTGAGGAGAGACGTTTTGGTACGTTGCATTTGTGTCGGGACTGTTTAAAGGACACTCGTTTATTTGACACGTGGGAAGCTTGTTCGCAGGGCATTCCTGGTTGGTGCACGTATACGGGGGGTCTGTAAGAAACTCCTTGGGCTCTTGGGTATTGCAGTTCGGGCAAGGGCATGTTATTGTTATGATACCAGCTTTGATGTCCTGGATCTTCCCAGGGGTGTAGTTCAAGCATGTGAAGTGGGCCCATTTCTTGCAGGCCCCTTTGCATTGTATCCCGGTTTTACGTGTTACTGATTCAAGGCAGATTTTGCAAGGGTTCTTCACTCTTGAGCACTTTTTCATTTTAGACATTTTAGATGATGTTTTATGTGGTGTTTTGGGGGACCATGGTGAGGATGGGATGCTTTGGTTTCTTCTGCATTGGGTATTTGCGTAAATCTATTTCATAAACATGCCATGTTTTACGACTGCTATGAATGCCAAAGTGACTGACATATTATGTGACAATATCACCAATTTTGACAAGTGATTCAGCAAGAAGAAATCTATAAAAATAGGAGTTATGTTTACTCTATGGTAATATTAATAAAACAAAATCCTAACAAGTAAAAAAGTGGTTATTCCCTTTATTTACACATCACAGTAAAAACAAATAATTTCATAAATTCCCTTACAATCTAAACCTAACTTAGCATTTTCTGGACTTCAATAAGGCTCTTCCCTTTGGTTTCTGGTATGCAGATTAGCGTGAAGAGGAACGCTATGCCGCAAGATGCGCTGAAGATGGCAAAGGCTACATGGGTGCCTGTTCCAGCTATGATGTAGGCGAAGGCAGTGACTGTGCTGAACCCTGCGAGCCAGCAGACGCAAACGGCTATAGACGATCCTACTCCACGAACGTTGAGCTGGAACATCTCTCCTACTAAAGCTCCTGGAAGCACTAGGAACCCTGGAAAAGGAAATTACTCAATTTAAATATCATCCCTTGGCTCATGTAGCGGAAACTAAATGACCTAATGATGATGAAGAAGTATAAGGAGACAAGACATTCCTAGTTGATGATGTAGGTAATAACTGTATCCAACTGTCTCATTTCCGTAAACGAACTAAAGCTATGTCAGTGACATAGCCCGACGGACTAGCAAGCTGAAGTGGTAATGAGCAGGGCACATAGTACGCAGAACTGACGGCCGATGGGGCAGCAAGGTTCTGGGATGGAGGCCGCGTACCGGAAAACGCAGCGTGAGACGTTCACCCACAAGGTGGACCGACGACATCATAAAGGTGGCAGGAAGACGCTAGACGCAGGCCGCCTACCAACCGGGCAACATGGAAAGCATTGGGGGAGGCTTATGTTCAGCAGTGGACGTCCTATGGCTGAGATTTTTTTTATTTTTTTTTATTTGTTTAACAATGTTTCAACAGCATTTAATGGTACCTACATAAATGTGCAGGATGATGATGATGAACTGTCTCATTAAGTCGGTGTAATATCAGGGTCATACTTATTGATTACACCTGCATGTGGCTATATCTGCACTTGAAAACTTTGTCTTTACTAAGGGAGCTCTATGTCCGGTAGTGATCTTAATATATTAAGTGCTTACCAAAGCTATTTGATATGCAGTATATGATAAAAACTGGTAACGGCAGCCATCTGATGTCGAGGGCCACTGGGTTTCCAATGTTATACAGGTATATGTATACTGACAGGATCATCTGAAAAACAATAAATTAACGATTTCAATTCAATTAAGTCTTATGTATAATTTCCGTCCTACTGTTTCGTTTTCTAATATTGAAGCCCTAAACTAAAGAGAAACCTAATAGTTTTTCGAACAATTTGCTTACGAGTACATACTAGGTATCTATTTCAAATACATAAAGCATATTTTGTCTATGAGGGCTTATCGTATTCTAAAATAGCGTAACTAGATTTCTAGGCTTTAAAATACTATGGTTTTAGTGCATACTCGTACCTACTTACTGTAGGTAGACTAAAGTCCTGTCACATAGTGAGTGGTGAGCGTAAAAGCGGTAAGAGAACTATCTTAATCACCCTCACTATGGTAGTACCACTGTAGAGTAGGTCTGCCACTCGCGCCCACTTTAAATCTGTACACTCGTCAGTGATGCCAACTAAAGCCCGGTTTGTGAGCACGTAGAATTTTGTCCAATGACCTCAAGCTACCCATCCTTATCGCTCGCGCGTAATTATATTGTTGTCGCTACTGTGCGACGGGTGCCCGCAGTGAGTGTGCGAGCGCGACAGCAACATAATTACGCGCGAGCGATAAGGGTGAGTAGCTTGAGGTAATTGGACAAAATTCTACGTGCTCGCAGACCAGACTATAGTGGTCGCAAACACGGTAGCATTAACACATCCCCATAAAAATTATCTCTATAAAAATTGCTTTTTTCTTGAATTACTTACCAAGGCCAGCCCGCATACAAACGTAGAGGTGAGCAGCAGCGGTCGCCTTCCAAACCTCTCTACAAACAAAGGCGTTATGCACCCTGACAACACGTTGACTGCCCCCACGATGATCGTGGCTATGTACGGAGTGATTGACGACCCTGGAACAGTTTTGAGTAGGTTCATTAATAAGTTAATTTTGACTAAAAAACGTCATATCCACTGGACACAGGTCTAGCCTAGGTTCGTTAATTTGTAGTTTCAACTAAAGTCTGGTCCTTGAGCACGTAGAATTTTGTCCAATGACCCCTAGCTACCCATCCTTATCGCTCGAGAACTTCTACGAGTATATGCCAAGCGGCCATTAGTTCTGTACTGAGTTTGGCATTTGGCTATCTAGGTTACGTTAGTTTTTCGTTTATGATTCGATCGTGTAGGTACCTAGATAAATTTCATCGTTCTCTAAGTGGACTGGAGCATTCATGAAGCTGGTAATATCGAAATAAACGTTTGTTTAGGTACATGGCCCGGACAGACATTAACTGCTGTGTTGCATATTCTGGCTGGTATTTTTAATTAACAATTTAGAAATTAAAGTTTTTCAACCTCACGCATTAATTACTAATAGGTATTAAAAATCTGTACCTGCAATTTCGAAAATCAACGTAGTGTAAGTCAACATGGCGCTGACACCAGCCGTCTGCTGCAAAAGGTACAGAAAAGACGTTAAGATAAGCGCCTTTCTGTTGCACTTCACTTGGAGCAGCGTCTTCCATGGGTTCGACTTTCTGTTCTCTTCTAATTCCATTTTCATTTCTGATATTTTCTCCGCATCTTCTTTCCTGTTTAGAGCCAGGAATGTTGATCTGGCATCTTCTTCCCTGTCTGAAACGCAAATGAAAATGTGAGCTTTTCCAGCTAAAGCCCGGTCTGTGAGCACGTAGAATTTTGTCCAATGAACCCAAGCTACCCATCCTTATTGCTTCCGTGTAATCATATTGCTGTCGCGACTGTGTGACGGGCGCCCGCAGTGAGTGTGCGAGCGCGACAGCAACATAGTTATCCACGAAGACGCGCCCCACCAATTTTTGGTCAAGGGAAGCGCGGGGCGTTTGATCCGAGCAATCCGAGCGTCATTATTGTAGTGTGCATGTCGTGTACACTCATGGATGATTTAGCGTGAACCGATAATACTCAAACATTAGCGGAAGAATGGTGGGGCGCGTCTTCGTGGATGAAACGATCTATACCAGCGTTGCCAGTTTTTTTTTTCGCCAAGTCGGGACTTTGGTACTTTTTGAGTGAAAATAGCGGGATTCTTCCGTCAAAAGCGGGACATAGTAAAAAAACGTATATAATCAAAGGTTTTCAAATATTTATCTTTTTATTTGACTTAAAATTACGTTTACGTGACAATAGATAGCAAAAGTAGCCATAGAAAATGTATTTTTACAAAAAAATAATATTTTAAATCAGATTTACTCTATCGTTAAATTCGTCTTTAGAATAAAAAAAGAAAAAAATTAAAAAAGTTTTATTCTTTAGAATAATATGGCGTTTCAAACAATAGTCTGGTGAAATGAGTGTCGCTCTCCGAAAAGCGGGACCGAGCCTGTCCCGCGCGGGACATTTAAGTTTGATTTAAAAATCGGGACGTCCCGCCAAAATCGGGACGTCTGGCAACGCTGATCTATACCTACATTGATGCAAAGAACATAAGTTATTATAACAACCATCGAACTTACCCTTTATAATATGGAAAATAGGTGTCTCTGGCATAAAAAATATACCGCATATAAAAACAGCTCCCACGATCATTCCTATGTAGTTAACCATCTCGTAAGACACATAGGTGCCCACAGAGTAGACTAATAAGAAACCTAGACTGTTGAAAATCCCTGTGCATCCTAGCAGCATGCCCCGGACTTCTGTTGCCCTGGAAATGGAAAATTGTAGAGTGTTTTACTGTCTTTCCTGAACTTTCGTTCGTTCGTTACAGCCAAATAACCTCCACTGCTGGACAAAGGCCTCCCCCAAGGTTTTTCACAATAAACGGTCCTGCGCTGCCCGCATTCAGGCTCTTCCCGCGACCTTCACCAGATCGTATCTCTATACTATTATAATCCGGGCCTTTTCAAGGCAATTTGAATAGGCACTTACAGGGCAGATATGTACCATCTTAGACTGTATCTCACTTAACACCAGGTGCGATTGCGGTCAAATACCTGCCATGTTACGCATAAATAATAACTAGAAATATCAAGGAATTTCAGTGTTTTACATTCACAACGAGGAAGCTCTTGGCCATCTCACTTCTCTCACATCTCACTTGATGAAGTGATGATCAGACTGAAGGTGGAAGCGATCTTCACCCGAAATCCTCAATCACAGAGGAACTCCCTGACTTCCAACTGTCATAACACAAACAGCGCTGTTACCATTGAATGGTAGTACCTAGCTAGCCAGGTGGGCTTAAGCCTAAGCAACCAAACCTGAGCATAAAATTAGGCCCCCATTGGGAATCGAACCCGGGATCTCTGTATCTGAAGCAGGTGGTTTTACTACTAGACCACAGAGACATTTTGTGTGTTCAAAAAGATTTTGAAATTCCACATCGTTATACACACAGTCAGCATCAAATAGTTGTTCAAGCAAGTTCATGACACCCAAAGTAGCCAAATGAGTCTTTGTCACAAATTGGAATAAGATTGTGTTGCCAACTCTTTGGCCACCTTAGGTGTCATGAACTATTTGACGCTTTTTAATGTAAGTAGTTATGACTTACGCAATCTCCCCAATATACACCAAGTTGATTCCGAACACCACACTGATGCCAGCGCCCAATATGAACCTAAAGGCGATCACAGCCCCTGGATTCTTGATCAGCGCTAGTAAGAGGAACGATACCATTCCCGTCGCCGCTCCCATGATGAGGCACGGCTTCCGACCCACCACATTGGACAGAGGGCCAGATATTACTGTGCCTGGAATAATAAAAACAATTGTCAGTGTATTAAACCTACTTTTCAGGAAGCAATTCCATTGACTTTCAAATATTTAACAAAAGGACGTAATGGAGCCATCATAAAAAAAATTACACTTTGTATAAAAGTTTTCATTCACAAACGATGCTTGCTTAAATGAAGCAGGAAATCGAATGCACAGCGTTGAATAGAGCTCTGTGATTGGTTCGTGTGTCATCCTGTGCGTCCACGCGGACTTTGAGACCTCAAAATATTGTTTTGAATACGGGCACAAGCCACCAACATAAAAGTCCACTAAAAAGTACCATAATTGATATTTTCGGTACCAGTCTGCCAAATGCCAAGCTTAAGAAACGTACTTTTAAAGGCAGTCTGTCACTATTTTTGACAATGTGCAGTGGCAGTGAGTGGTGAGCGTAATCTTGACTTGTTTCGACTAAAGTTGTTCAGCTAAATGTCGTCCACTGATGGACAAAGGACATCCGTAAAGATCGTTTCATCCACGAAGACGCGCCCCACCATTCTTCTCTGCTAATGAGTTAACGTTTGAGTGTTATCGGTACACGCTCTAAATGATCTATGAGTGCACACGCACACTACAATCAAACTTCCCGCACCCCGCGGTTCCCTTGACCAAAAATTGGTGGGGCGCGTCTTCGTGGATGAAACGATCTGTACTTTTAAGTCCTAAACAATTTGCTATACAAACCTACAAAGCTCCCAATTAAAAGTATAGAAACGATCCAGTTCGTCTGTGATAGACTCGGTGTTTGGGGGAACTGCTCAGGGTCATTTAGCTTGGAGATGACTGGTGATGGCCAGCCTGCTGCGTACCCGAACATGATCTGGCCCAAACATGCTGAAATGGAATAGGCAACAAGTGAAATCCAGTTATTAGTGTTAATAAGAGGCCTCCCAATAGGTGGATCGACGATCTGGTGAAGGTCGTGGATGCTGGCGGCGCAGGACCGGTCTTTGTGGAAAACCTTGAGGGAACCTTAAACCTTTGTCCAGCAGTGGACGTCTTTCAGCTGAAACGAATAAGAGGACCGAGCGCATTGGACGTCCACAAGGTGGACTGACGACCTTATAAAGGCAGCAGGAAGGCGCTGGATGCAGGCCGCTACCAACTGGTCACTATGGAAATCATTGGGGGAGGCCTGTTCAGCAGTGGACGTCCTATGGCGGAAATTATAATGATGATGATGAATTAGAGGACATAGAGTCAGGACAAGAAAAGCATGCTATGGTACTGTATTTTTATGAAATCGAGGTGCTGTATTTGTTGTGTCAGGTCTTTCACAAGTTTTGAAAGTTTTATTTAAGAATAGAATAAAAATATGGCACACAAATCACTAACAATAAAGAAAAGTTTCCAAAAAAGTGGGGATCTTTTTTTCAGTATTACCGGACTTCTAAGGCATGGTTGCGATTAAAAAACAAATCAAATAATATAGGCAGCATATTATAACTTCACTCTAAAACAAATGATAGTGGCCAGTATGAGATAATTAAAAATAACTTTTTGTGGATTAAAAAAATATAAAAAGCAATTAAAAACTTACCGACAAGCGCAATGAGGATTTGCTTCGCGTATATCGTTATCGTCCACAACATTATTAATAAATTAATAATCCCACCGACACAGGTAAACTAATAGCACTGACATTCATACAAACATGCAACAATGTTGCTAAATCTGCACAAATAAGATAAAAACTTAACACTCCGATGCTAAATAATACCTAATCCTTTTTCTAGTTGAATGAGTTAAACTTAAACCCAATCAAACAGGTCTCCGTCTCAGAGATGAACGTGAAAATAATAAATAAACCATAAGTGCGTTAACACTGTTGTTATTTAGAACGGTATTACATAACCGGTATTTATTTACAATACAGTCCATTAGTTCTACTTCATGGCCAACGTGTTGCCAAGTAGGTATATATCACAGAAATGAACTAACATTTATTTTGCCAAAATCTACAATCTTCTTGAAGCGTGACCCTGGCCAACATTTAGCAGTGATAAAACCTATAAAGATTAGTTTGCAAAATTTGTCTAAACTAGTTATTTAGGGCATCTAGTAGATACCCTAAATAATATGTAGTTAGATGTGTAGATTATGTATAGATGAATAATGCCGGAAAAACGCATCACATCGAGATGTGTAATTAGGTATTTATACATGCCAAAATGGCGGAAAACTGTGTACCTACCTCATAGCATTATTATGTAAATCTTCTTCTATTTATAAGACTCTTTATCATACAGCGATACAAATTGCTAGCTGTGTTGAATTTTAATGTGAATTTTATTTCGAGTTTTTGCTAGTCTTTGTTTACTATGTCGTGATGGGTCTGCAATTACTTCTTTTAATAACAAATTATATTTCTGTCTTTATAATCAAATTAACATTTATTGATCACTTTTAACCATAGCTTTTAACACCATAAAAATCGGTTGAAATCTTTTATAACATTCAGCAAATAATTTTTATACGTTCTACTCATAGAGGTTCTACTTAAATTTTACTTTCAACTAGTTACCTATCAGATCTTTTTGAATATTTAAATCACTTTAAATATCACAGAGTTATGTTTTTAGGAACAAATTCACGAATGTATAGCAGAAAAATGTTTTGTTTGCACATGGAATGATTTTATCAATCTTATCTAATCGAAATTGAATAATTTCTAGTATGACAATAAATGCATAATCTAGATTGACTGAAGATATGCATTGTTTTGTTCAAAGACACATGAAAGACGAAACTTTTGATGATAAAAATAATCTAACCAAATAAAAAAGGCATTATGTAAATATTTAGTTGGATTTACGTTAACAATCAACTGCTTAAACATTTAAATCATCTACTTAGTGGTCTATTAAAGTAAGTGCATGGAAAACTCCGATGCATAAAAAAAGTAGATAACTCTGCTGCACAAATACATTTCCTTTACAGCATTGAACATTGCTTGTTTGTTTCTGTCCCATACCTACAACTCATATTATCAACTAAATGAATTTATCGTCTTGTCTTAGAAAGTATATTGCACTTCATCATCATCATTTCAGCCATAGGACGTCCACTGCCGAACATAGGCCTCCCCCAGCCCCTTCCTGCTACATCAGGTCGTCGGTCCACCTTGTGGGTGGACGTCCTACGCTGGCCGTACATGGCTTCCACTGCAAAACCTTGCTACCCCATCGGCCGTCAGTTCTGCGTACTATGTGCCCTGCCCATTGCTACTTCAGCTTGCTAATCCATCGGGCTATGTCAGTGGCTTTAGTTCGTTTACGGATCTCCTAATTTCTCCTCATGTAGCCAAGATCTACAGCTTGACCGCCAATAAAAACCCAACCAGTGAAGGTCAAGTTTGTCCCGGGGGAAAGTTAAACTGTCATTGGATGTGCAATGAAATTTACCAGAAGCAAAAAGAGGATTTGACCTGTACTCTACTAACTCTACGTGCTGGCCAAACAGGTTCGGGAAGTCTGATGATGTTTGCATTTATATCTTACAGTTCCATCACCGGGGAACCAGACGCAGGTTGGCGTACCATCTCTACATTTGATTGTCGACGTTCCACCTAGGGTTGCCAGGTGTCCGGCTTTAGCCGGACATGTTTGGCTTTTTACGGTCTTGTCCGGCCAAATATTGTGTTGTCCGGCCTGTCCGGCTTTTGTTAGGCTTTTTATTTGGTTGACGCGCCAGGCGAAAGTCGAGCTACAGATAATATGAAGCGCACCCGTCATCAGGATGTTATGTAGCAACCGATGATGATAGTACTCAACTCATGAGTTGAAACTAATTGCACTGTCAGGCACATGTTCGGCTTTTAGGGTAAAATGTCCGGCCAAATGAAGCACAGAGTCCGGCTTTTGTGATTTTGGACCTGGCAACCCTAGTTCCACCAGCTCGCACTAACCGCTTGGTTGGTTAACTCTTTTATAATGCGACCAGCTGAAATTCTCTGCCTGCAGCTGCTGTCTAGCCTGAGCACTATAATCCAGCTTCTTCAAGCCGAGAGTGAACGGTCGTATTCACAAACATTACTATGAGGACTCACAGTGCGCGTGGTCGCTCAGGGTGACACACGAACCAATCACACAGCTCTATTCAATGCTATGCGTTCGATTTGCTGATTCACTTAAGCAAGCATCGTTTGTGAATACGGGCGTAAGCACTTACAAGGCAGATTGGTTCCATCTTAGACCGCATCTCACTTAACATCAGGAGTGATTGCAGTCAATAAATACTTCCTTGGTTTTGTATAAAAAAACAGTTGACTTTTACGACATCCTCAGGAAGACTGGGGGTGATCCTAAATTCTGCTATAACTCTACGGCTACTAATCATGATGTTGAGTAAAAGTAATCCGGAGCAGAAGGGAGAATTTGACAGAGCGGCGGCGTGGCGCGTAGCGGAGCTGTGCGGAGCGAAGAAGAGAAATGGAAATAATGAAATCTGATTGGTTATTCAAAACACTTCTCCGCTCCGCTCCGCCTTGGTAGGAACCGGGCTTAATACTTAGAGGAGTCCACACATATTTGAAGGTTATATTTATCTTAGATGAACTCACTACCTTCTTAAACTGATAGCGTGATATGAAGATAATTTCTGCGACTGTTATTATGCGACTACTATGTAACTTGATAAGGAATTACTGCGCATGTATGTGTACATATAGCAACATCAAAAATTGACATGAATTATACAGGGTGTTCCATAATTAGCACGTCACACTGACACACACCAGAGGCAAGAGGTAAATGAGCCTAAGACGTATCGAAAAAGTCTATTAAGTTCGTTCTTTAAAATAACAACCCGATTATGCTAACTGCCACTTAGCTGGAATGTAACTCTCCCTCCCATTCTGCACACCTCCCTGCGTTCGCCTCGTCCGTGCCAGAGAGTCGATGTGACGTCACGGACGGCTGCCAAGAGCGCAGTTAACTCGACCGGGATGTAATTCAAAACTCATCAAACTTTTCTATGGACATTAATAACTAAAATTTATCTCAAAACTTATGAAACTTTTCTATGAACATATTATTATTATTATTATGACTTGTTCGACGAGTCTTACACCCTGTATGAATGGCAGACTAATTCAGACTATATCAAAGGGACCGATGATAAATACACTCACATTTTAAAAAAATGTGGAGTTTATTTATTAAAGATTGATATCAGTAATATTTAATTTGATAAGCGATTATTTTGAACGAAACGCTAGATTTTGCTTGAAGATAAAATAATGCAGATAAATATAAGAAAATTAAATATTGCTTGATAGCGATATCATAATTAATAACTGGAACAAACTTTAAGAGTATTTTAATTTAGTCATTAAATAAAAGGTATGTACTATTCGGCGAATTATAAAGATAGGTACATTAATAAAGGAATAAGTCTCTATGTAGGTATTTAGTCAGCTTCAAATAGTTCGTGACACCCAAAGTGGCCAAAAAGTTGACAACACAACACAACCTTATTGACAAAGACGTCGTGTTGCGAACTTTGCTGCATGGTACTGTTTGATACTGACTGTAGGTATAGTCTGGTCCGTGAGCATGTAGAATTTTGTCCAATGACCCCTAGCTACCCATCCTTATCACTCGCGCGTAATTATGTTGCTATCGCGATCGCACACTGACTGCGGGTGCCAGTCGCACAGTCGCGACAGCAATATAATTACGCGCGAGCGATAAGGATGGGTAGCTAGGGGTCATTGGACAAAATTCTACGTGCTCACGGAACAGGCTTTAAATGCCCACACAATGCGGGACTAAAACAAATTAGAATGGCACAATGACTTTATTAAACACTTACATTTACACACTTTTATTTAATCACCTACCCAACATCTTTTGCACCTCGATTAAACTCTTTCCCTTCGTCTCAGGGACGAAGAATATCGTAAAAACAAACGCAACAAAGCACACCATACTGAAGATGATGATGGCGACGTATATTCCGACGCTGGTGATGATGTAACCGAAGCTCATCACGGTGATCACTCCAGCGAAGTAAGAGGAGGACATCACGATGGAAGATCCTGCGCTCCGCACGTTCATCTCAAACATCTCTCCCATCAATGCGGAAGGGAGAGATCCGAACCCTGCAAGAAAATATTTGGCTCTATAAGGCAACGGGACTATTCCCATCTTTCATTCCCACCGCTGCAACTCCTGTGTAGCCAGGATCTACAGCTTGATCGCCAATAAAAACCCAACCAGTGAAGGTCAAGTTTGTTTCGGGGAAAGTTAAACTGTCATTGGACCCGCAACGAAATTAGGACCAACCGCAGAAGAACACAGGAGGAGTTCGAAGTTAAGATTCGACTTCCCTCCATTGTCTCTTAAGGCAAGTGTTGATTTATTTTTGATCTTCATCATGATCGCCCGGCAAGCAAAGGTCGTGAGTTCGATTCGATTATGCAATTCGATTTTTTCAAGTCCATGATCATCGTCAGGTTATATAGTTTTTGCAGGAGCACGCCCCTAATCTAATCTACCAGAGAAAATTATAGGATCCTACTTTCCACGATGGCCAGTAGACGGGTTGAGAAGGCCTGAGGGCTGAGTGTGAGTTTTATCAAACGACCTAAATTTTAGTTTCTGAACGTTTCCGCTAGGGGCGCTGTACAATCTGTCAAACCTACATTTAATGTCCTTTTTTTACGCGGTCACTAGGTGAGGACGGATGATGTAAATTCAGATTCAGCCTTCTGATGTTAGCATATCCGTTTGTTATTATTTTGTCCCTCTATCTTTTACAATCATCGTTTTTATTCGCAACGAAATCCATGGGAAGAGTGAGTGAGGCACCGATGGTGGCGAGGGCTAAACCATTGTTCTATTGTCTACATAAAGTAGCTAACAATGACCAATTTGAAAATCTATATAATATAAAAGAAAGTCGTGTTAGTTACTCCACTTATAACTCAAGAACGGCTGAACCGATTTAGCTGAAAATTGTCAGGGAGATAGTTTAGAGCCAGGAGAAGGACATAGGATACTTTTTATCCCGTTCGAAATAAAAAAAAAGTCTGCTTATTTATTGCCATTAAGGCGGAACCAAGTTCGCCGGGTCAGCTAGTTATAAATAACTTGAAAAAATCGAACTGCCTAAGGTGGGAATTGAACCCACGAACAACAATGACCAGTTCTATAAAACTAGTAGAACTTACCGAAAGTGTACGTAAAGCAGTAAATAATGAACACCACCAACGGCATCCATTGTATTTGAGCTATTACTGGATGTCCAATGTCATACAGATACAGGTAGATAGCGAGGGCCAACTGAAAGGAAAAAATACTTTACTTTATTAAACTGAAGATATACTGAGTTTCTTTTAGCCTAGGCGCAGACCACCGATTTTTAGTCGGCCAATAGTTGGGCCCAATTCTAATTAGTATGAAGAATCAATCGGTGTAATGTGCGCACTTCCATACATGCCCATACTGATTAACTGCCCGACTAAACTATCGACTGACGAAAAATCGGTGGTCTGCGCCTAGGCTAAAGGCATACCGTATTAACTGCGAATGAGATATGAAAAACAAAACCAGAGCAAAATCACTTCAAATTCTCTCAAGAAAGCCTTCGCAGAAAAATGTCATCATACTTTTACTGAACTCAGGGGACACATTTAAGCAAATAAATATAAAATAATTTCTATCGTGCGCTTATTTGCTTCTGCCAAAGGCCTCCTTCAAGAATATCCACAGCGATCGGATGGAGATGCCCGAATTAAGGTCTAGGAATTCTCTATCAATCATCATAACAATAAAATAAAACTACATACTAAGCTCAATCCAGCAAGACTTGTGGAAATCATCAGCAGGATCCTCCTCCCACACCTCTCGATGAATACAGGCGTTATTATCCCCGACAACACCTGGACTACACCGATTATGATGGTGCCGATGAATGGGGTTACCGATGACCCTGAAAGACATGTCGCCAAATAAATAAAAATAAAACGAAATAATATCCGCAGGAGAACCAAAGTGACCAACAAAGCTCGCAGAATTGCTAAAATCAAGTGACAGTGGGCGGGGCACATAGCTCGTAGAGACGATGGCCGTTGGCGCAGAAAAGTTATCTAGTGACAACCACGAGCCGGAAGACATAGGGTGGGCAGGCCTCCTACTAGGTGCACCGACGATCAGGTGAAGGTCGCGGGAAGAACCTGGATGCGGGCAGCGCAGGACCGGTTGTTATGAAAAGCCTTGGGGGAGGCCTTTGTCCAGCTGTGGACGTCATTTGGCTGAAACGAAATAACCACAATCTTCTTTTTACTCGAAGGTAAAGAATACTGTAGAAAGTATGAGTCTTTAAATTTAGGTAGATAACTAAAAATATATCAATCAATACATAAGATCAGTAGAGTAAAGGTTAATGTGTCTTGAAAATAGAGCGGTTTTGTTTACTATATGCGATAACATATCACCGAAATTTAATTCTGGGGTAACTACATTATAATTCATTTACTAGATAGTAGATAGATATTTCTTGACCCTGTCTTTTATTACATAGTCTCATTAGGACACCAATAAACAAAATTATATTCCACAATATTTGGTATAGATCGTTTCATCATCCACAAAGACGCACCCCACCATTCTTCCGCTAATGCTTGAGTGTTATCGGTACACGCTAAATTATCCACGAGTGCACACGCACACTATATAATAACGCTCGGACTGCTCGGGAAAAACTCCCCGCACCCCGCGCTTCCCTCGATCAAAAATTGGTGGGGCGCGTCTTCGTGGATGACACGATCTATATGGCCGTTTCGTTATCTTCACATTATGGGCGTAAGGTAAAAAAATATTCAATGTTCATTACTTTTACAAAATAGCTCTTGTAGACAAAACGGCCAAGCGACAGATTTTTTCGTGTGTTTCTGTTAAAACAGTTTACTAAAGTTTTACCTAGGTACGAAGTGAAAAATTCACTGTGTGGTTGGTTTGGATTTATTGTTATTGAGTTATATTGGATGTCTAATTTTATTAATATACCTGCCATTTCAAAAACCATTGTAGTATACGCCCCCATGATGATGGGCCCGCTAAATTGCACCAACATGTTCAATATGACAGTTATCATCAAGGCTTTTCTATTACACTTCACCGTGAAGAGTGCCTTCCATTTTTGCTTAGTCATGCTTTCTTGAACTTCTGTTTTTAGCTGTGATATTTTCTCTGCATCTTCTTTTCTGTTTAACGATATTAGAACTGCTTTGGCTTCTTTTTCACGATCTGTAATGTTGTTGGAAAGCTTAAAATGAAACTATTCTCATAGTTCCTAATACTATTTGCTACACTTGTGTAGGAGATTGACATATTTCTGTGAAAGTAGGTACTCTTCTTGACTGTCATTGGAACTGTTACAAAAATCAAAGCAAATTAAGAGGAGTTTGAAGGTAAAGTTTGTCTTCCCTCCAGTTGGAAGGTAAACAACACAAGTAGATTGATAGATAGGTAGAACGTACTTTATTGTATGTAGGTACACTGCAGAAGTTAAGAAAAGAAAGAAATACACAAAAGAAAGAGCGATTGAAATACAGAAAAGAAGACTAATCTACAATCAAGAAAATATTGATTGTACGGTGTGATTGTACGAGTAAACCAATCCATTGTAGATAATAGTCTTAAAATGATCATTGGCTTGGCTAATGCTTTGTGAAATGACATCCTCAAAAAAATTATAAAACTATTCTTCCGGGTATGCCACCCGGAAGAAATAGCCAGACAGGTGTAATTGTACGGATTAAAAGATTAAGATAACGCTTAAAATACACATAATCATAGACTTCGGGTGTCTGATTATCTTTAGGATGGTAATTTATCTGCTTACCAACATTAGAAGACTCACCTTGTATAATATGGTAAATTGGTGTTTCCGGGGCGCATAAAATGCCTCCAAGGAAAACTATTCCTATAGCCATGGGCAGGTAGTTGACTGCCTGGTACGACATATACCCTCCAGTAGTATATGCTAAAAGGAACCCTATATTGACATATACCGCAGCTGTTCCTAGCAGCGTTCCTCGAATTTCTGTAGACCTGGAAACAGTTGAAAAATCCTTTAATTTCTATTGGTAGACTTTTTAAGGTAACAAGGTAAGGTAGGTAGACCGATGATCTGGTGAAGGTCGCGGGAAGTGCCAAGATGCGGGCAGCGCTGGACCGGGCGTTGGAAATCCTTGGGGCCTTTGTCCAGCAGTGGACGTCGTTTCGCAGAAACGAACGAATGAGGGACCGAATTAAGGAAGGGACATCCTAATTCCACATATAACATTGGCCAGTGCTGAGAACAAGCAGCACTTAAATGAACGAAAGACGAACTTAATGCCTCTTGGCATTTTTCTCCAGTTAAACTTAGTTTCATCTTATTTTTACTAACTAAAGACCTTATCAAAGATACTTACGCAATTTCTCCAATGTAAACAAAACTGAGGGTGTAGAGCATGGCTATAAAGACTCCTGTGAACACTCTAAAAACCAATAGCCCTGGAAGAAATAAATAAGAAGTAATAAAAAAATTAGTAATTATGGTAACACACTGTTTTAATTGGGGGCACTTAAAAATTGCTCCTTATGGTAACACATGTTTTTTATAGGGGTCACTTAAAAATTAGAGACTGATGGTGAAAACGGGCATCAATCTCCTTCACCACGTCGCACCCCCGTCTTTCCTCTGATCCGCTCGTTTCTCTTGCGATCTTGTAGATAAACACCAAGCTTCTGTCTTTCCATTGCTCTTTGTGCAACGCGGAGTCTCTCAGCAGACTTTTCTGTCAGCGTCGTGTAATTCCATATACTTATCTTTATTGAAGTTAATATTTTATGTTTTAAATACGCCATCGCCGGCGCGATCTTAGGCCAACGCAATGCCAGGTCGCGCGGACTGCCATGGGTCGCGCGACCTGTCATTGGCCTATGATCACGCCGACGATGGCGGTCTGCACGCATTGGTGTGGTTGAAGCTTAAATGAACATTGTAATTTACCTGCTATGGACTTTATGAGAGCAGTACCAAGATATGACAAAGAGTAGCCCAGACCCCCTACAATCAAGTACGGCTTGCGACCCAATGTGTTGGAGATACTGCTGAAAGCAATTGCACCTGGAATGTAAAATTTAAATTCACTGTCATCATATTCTCAGCTTGCCAAATGTTTGTCTCGAGGCTCTGCACTGGTAGAACAAAAGAATCTTGAGGCATATAATAACTACTTAAGAGAATCGAATTGTAAACACAAATTTTTTAGGCCACACAAATATGGATATTCTGATTTTGATCAGATCATTTAATCTCCACTGTAGGAGCACAACCTTCTAATCCTTCAGCTCTGAGGATCTTGCTCCTGCAATGGATATAGATCGTTTCATCCACGAAGACGCGCCCCATCTTTCTTCCGCTAATGTTTGAGTGTTATAGGTACACGCTAAATTATCCATTAGTGCACACGCACACTACAATAATGAAGCTCGGATTGCTCGGATCAAACTCCCTGCACCCCGCGCTTCCCTCGACCAAAAATTGATGTAATGATCTATACTATCTATGACAGGGTATTCTAAAAGCAACATTGGATTATTATTCTTCCCAAAGTTTTACTAATGTTACATTTACATTTTATATAGGTACCTAACGGTTTTCAATATTTTGCAACATAAGAAGCCATGATGAAATCTCTCTATAATTTCAGGAATATCCATAGGATATTCTGTATAATATAAATATAATTACCCACAGCAGCGCCAAGAACTGTGGAAGACACCATCCAGTTGACTTCCAGGTCGCTTGGCGCCTCTGGGAACTGATCAGGGTCTCTGAGCTTTGCAACTATCTGCGCTGGCCATCCTGCTGTGTAGCCAAACAAAATCTGGCCTAGACTTGCTGAAATGATAGAATCATCTTTAATACAGGTTTTGGATACCTACAAAGTGGACCGACGACATCGTAAAGGTAGCAGGGAAGCGCTGGACGCTGGCCGCTACCAATCGATCAACGTGGAAAGCATTGGGGGAGGCCTATGTTCAGCAGTGGACGTCCTATGGCTGAAATGATGATGATGACAGGTTTTGGAATATGCTGGTATGTAATAAGCAACTCGGATCATCATCATTTTAGTGCTTCATGAGTTCATGACCAAAGAGCTCTAAGGGGACCCTAAGTTTACATCTGGCCATGGTGTAGATATTTCTCATTTTCGAAAGGGTTTACCTTTACAGTCATCTGTCTCCTGCTTTGCAACGGAGGGAACCTAATTGTGGTGGGATAAATCCTGTATTATGCTTATGCTCATAGCAGACTTATCATCAACTCGGGAAGGGTTCAACACCGTATCGCCTATCGCGAACTACTGTCATCCAATGCTGTCATCGCCTTTCGCGCGCTGTCAATCGCGAGGCGAGGCGTTAGACTAGGCGCAGACCACCGATTTTTAGTTGGCCGATAGTTGTGCCCGATTTGAAATTGTATGTACAATCGGCCCAATCGAATCGGTGTAATGTGCGCACTTCCATACATGCCCATACTGATCAACTGCCCGACTAAACTATCATCCTACGAAAAATCGATGGTCTGCGCCTAGGCTTATCTAACGTTACCAAAACATTACGGTGTGGATAAGTGTGCGTTGCAGTATGGAGTTTCATACAAAGAATACTGACCGCCTCGAGTTGATACGGTTACGATCCCTTTCCGGGTAGATAAATGTGCGACGTCCTTTATGCGTACATTGCAAGAAGAAAGCAAAATAAATCCACACTTGTAGCTAAGTTTTGACAATTTACTCAATGTGAATTTGTTTAAATCTCCTCAATTTTATCACAAGTAGTTGTCACATCTTTTGATGGTCTAGGTCTTATTTATTTACTTTTAACTCGCTTTTGCTCTTTATATATTTTGATTTTAATAATAACAAACTTACCAAAGAAGCAGAACAGATACTGTTTCCTGTAAATCTTCATTGTTTTATGCACAATATTTAATTAAAGAAAGAAAAAATATTTAGTTTAAAACCATCAGAAAATTATAAGAATGTAGTTAACTCCAAGTCTTTTAGTAAAAATGTTAGTCAAATTTTAACAAATAAAACGTAGTTTGCTATGATGTAGCCAGTAACACTGATTACAATTAATGTTATTGTACTAACTAAACATGCATTATCATTAGTACTATAATAATTGTATGAAAACTCAGTAATTCTAGGCTAAGATAAAGATAAAGATTAACACATACTTTGTTCAGGTTTAATAGACCTATATCAGATTGTTTTCTTACGACAATCTATTGTACCTATTATGAGAATGTATTTTTAGATTTTTACTTCTAAATAGCTGAATTATATTTGATGAAATCTTGGACTTGGAAAAAAGGCATAAAGGACAGGTTATATTTCAGGGAAATTCAAAGAATCTTCACTTAACCAAAGTTTATCTGTGATGAACGTCACTTAAAACTGTCAATCGGTAGGTATTAACATAATTTAAAAGAAGCTGTCCCCTTCAGGCGACATGTAAGAAAAAAATTATAAATCAATAATATGTAGCCATGTGGAAATCCGTGGATAAGCCCTTGATCAGTATAGTATTTTATTGAAACGAAGAAACTAAACTAGAAGTAGGTACACAGAAATTAATAACGCCTGTATTCATAAACATTACTATGAGGACTCACAGTGCGCGTGGACGCACAGGGTGACATAAGAACCAATCACAGAGCTCTATTCAACGCTGTGCCACAAGCTGTGCATTCGATTTGCTGCTTCACATAAACAAGCATCATTTGTGAATACGAGCGTAAAAGACTTACTTACTCATTAATAATATCACAAATGGGTTAAATTAGACCATGTTAGTGTATAAGGTTAAATTTATCTACAGTTGATCTTTTGCTAATCTGTACGGATTTTCTTGAACAACGTTTGCATTAAGTGCTAAAGTAAACAGTTTTAAATGCCTTGTGCATTTAAGTCAATGTTATGGAACGCGGAAACCTTCGCGTGGAAAGACCTGCCATGTGGCTAAAGTAAAAGCGCTTTCTAAAAGCCTATTTGCGGGAAATAAAATATGACTGTGATGACTTTTTAAAAGTTATGTTCGTATCAGAGATCGAATTGCTTGACCAGATTCAATATTATGTAGTTACTAGCTTTTGCCCGCGGCTTCACCTGCGTGAAATTTAGTTTGTCACAGATCGTCATAAATTATAGCCTATAATTATGTTATTCTGGGTTATAAACAATAATACTGTAAAGTTTCATGAAAATCCGTTCAGTAGTTTTTGCGTGAAAGAGTAACAAACATACAGACATCCACACAAACTTTCGCATCTATAATATTAGTAGGATTAGATAGAAACATTTAATTGGTTGAATATTAAATATTTTTTGTTAAAGTTTGTATCTAATGGTGCGACATTGTCATCTTGACAAAGCTCCATAAATAAAGAGAAAAAAAATTTTTTTTTGTTATGGTAGAAGGATCACAAAATAATCCCTATGGGTCGAAGTGCAGTATGCTAATCAACGTCAATGGTTTCTAGATGGGCCGGTTGATTGCGGCCTGCAGGGTCTTCCTGCAACCTTTATAATATCATCCGTACACTTTGTGGGTGGACGTCCCACGATGCGCTTGCCGGTACGTGGCCTTCACTCCAGAACCTTGCTGCCCCATCGGCCGTCAGTTCTGCGTACTATGTGCCCTGCCCATTGCCACTTCAGCTTGCTAACCGTCGGACTATCTCAGCGAGTAGCCTTAATTTAGATAAGATAAGCAATGTCAAAACTAGGCTAGACTAATTTAATATGTGCTAAAACCTTAGCAAAAAGACTCAGATTATGGAATTTACAACTGTCAAACCATATGCGATCTCCAACCGTAGAAACTGGTATTTTTATGGAGTTTGACAGACTTTTGACATTAGTTAAAGTTAAAGTAAGATGGTGCAACCCAGCCTAAATGCTTAATAACTAAAGAAACCGTAAAATATTTTCCATTTTTATGAAGTTTGACAAAAATTACTCCAGGAAAATCTGGAAATACCTATGTATGTACATACCGCAATTCATTTATTCCAGAATATTCCAGAGGGATGTATTCTACAATACTAACTATGATTATGGTGTAAAATAGTAGTAATTAAAGTATCTAAATATCTATAAACTCCCAACGATTCTGCGTCTTTGCCTCGTCACTGTCCCCAACACGATCCGATCCCGCACCTCACCATAAAGTTTTGTAATTAGCCAATCCTGCGCATTAACATAATCCCGCACGTTCCATTGGCCGTACAAAACTTGCTGCCAACTTTGATTGCCAATCAGAGTTCCAAGTTGCACAATGCGGCGTAAAGCGATCTGTCAGATCAGGGACTTAGGGGTTATCTACACTATGGTGTAAAGGACAGGGCACAGGGTGTAAGGGAAAAAGAAAACATTAAATAAGTTATACGGGACTATTCCCATCTCTCGTTCCAACCGCTGCAACTCCTGTGTAGCCAGGATCTACAGCTTGACTGCCAATAAAAACCCAACCAGTGAAGGCCAAATTTGTCGCGGAGTAAAGTTATAATAAATAAGATGCTAATATAAGGAGAGCACTCAGGGGTGTGAAGTAACATTGATGATACGTTTTAGCCAAATGATGTCCACTGCTGGAAAAAGGCTGGATTTCTACAACGATCGGTCCTGCGCTACCCGCTTCCAAGCAGGTAGGACTTTCCGCGACCTTCACCACCACCTTAAGACGCTGACTTGCAAAACACTTAAACATTGATCGTCACCATCCTTATCACCAGTTCATTTATTATCTACTATTGGAACACGAAACTCTTCAATTTTCCAGAGGCAAATGGAGGATTTGGTCTGTGTTCCCAACGCCCCCCAGAAGGCTTGGGGTGGTGACAATATTGACAAAAAATGAAGCAAATAAGAAAAAAAATGACTAAATTAGTGAGAAGTATTCGACTACGAGTATAATAAGTCCAGTTCGGCAAACTTACTGACCGATTCCCATCCTTCATTGATTGTCAATCTAGTTTTTGTAGTCTATTCCATGACTTCCATTGGCTGAAATGATGCCTAATTCTAAACTTAGCAGGCCCGCTGCTTTTCCTAATATTTATTAATGCAGAACAAGGCAGTTATTTGACCGCAGTCGCACCTGATGTTATGTGAGATGCAGTCTGGGATGGTATTTGCTCTGTAAGTGCCTATTCACTTTCATCATCATTATTTAGAATCTAAACAAAATCTTGTTAATCTTGTTGGACCGAATACTATTCCCTCTCGTAGTCTGTGTCTAACCAAAAAATGGCAATCCAAAGCAATCTTCCGTGAAATTGTCCGCTATTGGTTTTCTGCGCCGGACTCGGCCAAAACGAATGTACACTTTGGTTCGTAAACAAACAATTTTTTGTGTAGCTTCATCAGGATTTGGAATGTATCCTCGTTTTTATGGGACAGTTTAAGTTTTAGTTACAAAAAACCGTTAATTGTTTCAAGGGTCTGAAAGCACGTTACACTTAAGTATCTTATACTTAGGTCTAGTATTAGACTAGATTGGTGGACGAGGACCGAGTACCAGAACGTTTTTGTGGTCAAATGGTAGGTGATAAATAAGAATTTGACTGTCTCGATCAGCAAGTCCAGGGTTCTTTTCTGGTTGGGTACTATTTGGCTAGAATTTTACAATTTTGTAAAAGCCATTTGATTCTGCTTTCATTTTCAACGCATACTTATTCTACGATTTTTTTAGAATCTCAATTGATTATGAACATATTATTATCTCACAAAAGGCATGAAAAATTCAAAATGCACCTATATCTTACCTTTAATATTTACACCTACTTCATAAAACATTCTAAATCATTCTCTCGAAACAGACAATAAAATATAAACATAAATGATCAAGGTATTCTATCTTGACGAAACAGTATCGAACTCCGAAATTCGAGTTAATAGAAGTGTTGGAAGTCGATCATTCCGATTATGCGAAAAGTTAGAACATTAATGAAGTTACAATCGAATTGAATAGAATGGAGACCCTCCATCGATATTGGCAATAGCGATCCATTTCACGAGACACTGCCTCCCGATCGCAGTTGAGACTTTCTAGACAAGTAGAGTGACATTGCATTTGATGAATTTTGCTAGGACACATTTTTCCTGTGTAGCCAGGATCTACAGCTTGACGGCCAATAAAAACCCAACCAGTGAAGGTCAAGTTTACCTCGGACGAAAGTTAACTGTCATTGGACCCGCAACGAAATTAATCAGAAGAACATAGGAGGTCATTCTATAATTCGTTTCAGCCAAATGACGTCCACTGCTGGACAAAGGCCTCCCCCAAGGCTTTTTATAATGAATAGTCCTGCGCTGCCCGCATCCAGGTTCTTCCCGCGAACTTTAACCAGATCGTCGGTCCACAGTAGGAGGCCTGCCCATGCTATATTTTCCAGCCCGTGGTCGCCACTCGAAAACTTTTCTGCTCCAGCGGCCATCAGCTCTACGATCTACGTATGTTCGGGACATTTACCCTAAATCATGGTTACTTTACATGAAGACGTGTAGACTGTCAACAGCCTGGGGGATGTAAACAATATTGAAATTGTGCAACTCACAACGATTGAAATGTGAGAAAGGTTATGTCTTGTCACTTGATAGAAATGTATCTATGCTACCTAATATTATAAAGGTGAAGAGTTTGTTTGTTTGAAAGCGCTAATCTCAGGAACTAAGTACTGGTCCGATTTGAAAAAACATTTTTGTGTTAGATAGCCCATTTACATAGGCTACATTGTAACATTACCGTACAGCCAATAGGGGCGAAGCAGCAAAGAAAAATGTTGCAAATACGGAAAATAATAATGCTATTTTCACGCGTTCGAAGTCACGGGGGTCGAGCGCAGCGTGAGACGTCCACAAAGTGGACAGACGACCTCATAAAGGTAGCAGGCAGGCACTGGATGCAGCAGGCCGCTACCAACCGGTCATTATAGAAATCATTGGGGGAATCTTGTTCAGTCGTGGACGTCCTGTGGCTGAAATGATAATGATGACGAAGGAACGATTAACGATCGGAGTTCTTCTACAGTAGGGACTAAATGACCCGTTGATGATGATCATGATAAAGAAGACAATGTAAAACAACCAATCAACGTTGATACTAGGAAAAGACGAATACATTTTCGTATAAACAATGTTTCTAGTTTGCAACAGTTTCTATTTTGTTAGTCAAATGAGTCAGTTCACCTTGTTGTTTCTGAATTGAGAATTAGTTATAATTTTGACTGGTCTATTCATAATTTTAAAGTGTTTTACATCTACTTATTTCCTTTACCCAGATTATGTTTACAATTTCATGAATTTTCATTTTATTGCACGAAAGTAGATGTTTTTTTCTAAATCAGTTACTTCAATGAAGGTATGGATTATAAATTAACATCTTTTTAGCTATTGGATGTTTTGTCACTTTTTTACGTACCTGCTACCTATTTTGATTTGTCTGCATTGAAAAGAGTTAAGTTAATTTTAGTTTTCATGCGACTGTTTTAGTTTTTAGGAACAAGAGAGCTAGTTCACTACAGTGTGACAACTGAAACTAGATTCAAAACTTAGTTAATTTCAGATTCACATGAATCTTTTCCAATCTAGATTGTAATTGATCCTCTATTAATAGGCTGGGTAAAAGGCCTAGCATTTTAAGCCTTGGGTCGAGAGAGGTATTCTTGCAGACTTTTAGGGCTTACGGACCAATTTCAGACGTCTGGTGCCTAGGTCATGTAATATTCATTGTTGACTGGTTTCAGAGTTTAAATGATTTATGTCTTTTCACTATCAAATGCGCCATCTTTCGATAAAATTTTCTTCAAGATACATTAGATTGGTACGAAAATAGCACATACTGCAACTAATTTGATGTTGCAAGGGTGATATGGCGACGATTTTTTCCTTAACAGTAAAATTGTGAGTTAGTTAGATTACAATCTAACCTAATAGACTAAGAGCTAGTGAACGCCAGACCTACGTCATTTTACAAAAGTTGAAAGTTTGTCAGCGTATGCTCCCAATAGAGGATAGAATGTTGTTTCCACATCAGCCAGACAGTTTCGACAATTCCGACTCCTTGCCAGACAGTTTTTTTAGGATAGCTGCCAAAGCCACGATGACCCAAACTTCATGATTCACCAACATTCTATCCTATAATGGGAGCATACGCTGACAAACTTTCAGCTTTTATAAAATGACGTAGGTCTGGCGTTCACCAGCTCTTAGTCTATAACCTAACACATTGTTTTATAAACAGACGGAGTTTACAATTTCACGTTGACACATACAAATGTTAGAATGTCATGTATTATCCCGACTTACAGGCACGAAAATAAAGCCGAAAAAATAAAAGTAAAACTCAAGATTACATATTTTTATTTGCATTTAATAAAGCACCAACGAAAACAGACGGAGAAGAAAAGCTCAAATCAACTATTAAAGAAAAATAAAAGAGGGTAGGTTTAAAATAAAAATTTTGCTTCTCCAACGCTATCCGTCTTGCGTGAAGCGACGGCGCTAAGATGAATATTAAAGGCTAGGGTTGACAATAATGCGTTTTCGTGCAAATATATTGATTACTCTCTCTATTTCTCTCCCTATTTTTTGGTCGCTCTCTTTCGCTATCTTTCTTTCTCTCCCTATCTTTTGGTCTTCCTCACTATGTCCTCTCTCTCATTTCTCTCCCTGTCTTTCGGTCTCTCTCTTTCGCTATCACCAATCTTCATCTTTCTCTCCCTATTTTTCGGTCACTCTCTTTAGCTATCTTCTCTTTTATTAAGTTTTACTAGCTTTCCGCCCGCGGCTTCGCCCGCGTGGAATTTTGTCTGTCACAGAAAAACTTTATCGCGCGCGTCCCTGTTTCAAAAACCGGGATAAAAACTATCCTATGTTCTTTCCCGGGACTCAAACTATCTCTATGCCAAAGGACATTGTCAGAAATCGCCTAAAAGCCGCCCAAAAACATTAACCCATCATAATTATTTTCTAATTTTTTTAATACATTAAGCACCCTTTCATTCTAATGGACACTTAAGCATTAAAAAATTAAATAAATAAGTCTTTTAACGTTTATTCTATAATACTATTACAACTTCCGGACGTTTTGGTGCGTGGCATGGTCTAAAACCTATCAAGTTCCATAATTTTTGCCGATAAAATCTGTACGAGGCATTACCGTACTTTATTGCTGGGAGTCCATGTATAGTGATGTTCCTGCGGCCATCATAGACAATAAAATATCGATTTTGAAAATAAAATAAATCGATTAAACTGCTTTGAAGACTAGATTTGCGTTAAAAGCTAAAAAGATATTGACACTATTACAAGAAGCTATTTAAAGTGTCCAACTGGTCGAAGGTCGTAAATATAATAAAAATAATTAGGACCATAAACTGATATTCATGGTATCATAACTGTAAAAGTGTCAGAATCCGATGTTGAATCCAATTCCAGTTGAAGTGAGAGAAACATATATCAACCTAGTATAGTTGCCAGTCTCTCATAATCTATGCCAATGAGGGTTTTCGCGATTGAAAAATCCGCCAGATGGCAATACGTAGACGTGAGGTCCAAATGCTGCATGATTGGTTATTTTTGACATGACATTGACAGGTATGTCAAAATCCGCCAATCATGCAGCATTTGGACCTCGCGTCTACGTATTGCCATCTCGCGGATTTTTCAATCGCGAAAACCCTCATTCATAGCACATGAGTATAATACATAATAGACCAAATGAACTTTTATAGATTATGAAAGAGAAGATAAAGGTTTTATTATTTTATTAAAATCTTGCAACGAGGTAGTTTTTCAGTAGAAACCAGCCCCCCTAGACAAAACGCACTTTTTGATCGAATCGAAAATCGAATCCGTCAAAACTCCATACAAAAAAGGGGCTTTTCGACCACTTTTCGACTGGTTTGCGATTATAATTTGCACTTTGTCTAGACCCACAGGATTGGATAATCGCTACAGGCAAGTATCAGAACATTTTATAAATATTTTTAATCGATTATATCCTTGTGAATCGTTTTAATAAATTGTCATTTTACTTTTTCAATTAAAACTTTTTCAATCCCTAGTCTTGTCAAACTGTCATAATGTCAACAAATTATAAATGTCACGTCAGTTGACTCAATTTCAGTCTTCTGTGCGTTTATTGTATTTTTATTTCAATGAAATAGTGCTAAAGGGTTAGTACTAAAAGTGAAAGCCTTTTTTCAGAAGGAAAACCAATGTGGTGCCCTTATTATTCATACTGTTTGAAAGTTACAAGTCAGTGATACAGAGTTGCCGCCATTATAACTCCGTGGTGATACCATACCAAAGAAGAAGTTTTCCTAAACACTTGTGTTATTTTTATATGTGATCAAATAAAAAGGATTAATTCTACTGCTCAAATGGAATAACTTATCCCAAGAGACCGAATATAAAAAAAAACATCTCCATAGAAATTATCACCATCACGAGGATGTGAATTTTTTTTGAGAATTTGATATTGGTCCTGTAAGAAAAGTAGTTGTATTTCAGTAGTAGAATCAACCCTTCTTGTTTCATCAGCAAGAGTAACTATAAAAACGCCCTATAGGTAGGTATTATTAAGCTGAAGAGTTTGTTTAGTGTCAAAGACTGTCACACAGTGTAACTTAAATTGGCATATTATGATAATGAACATAAAAACTTAAATAAATATTTATGTTAATATTTTTTCTATTTATTTATTTTCCCAAAGCTTCACAGTGACAGCTGAAACAGCAATACTGTTGTAAAACTAAACTTAGAACAAACTGTTACAAATATTTTACAAATTAAAATAAAACCGCATGTTGCTTTACTTTCTCGTATAGGTAATAAATGTAATTAATGGCTAGATTATTAATGTTACTTTGTTACCCTCAATAGTGAGGAGATCTTACAAAATGGTAACCCTGATTTTCATTGTCATTCAAGTGCTCTTTCTTCGCATAGGCTTCTGTGATTTGGCCAAGGGCCACACACATTGCGATAACATTATGCGACATTGATTTGACAGCAGCGGAGTGAAGTCTTGCGACTATGCAAAATGATACCCTGTAATCGTAGCGCATATAGACAGACGGGGCGGGGCACATAGCTCGTAGAGCTGATGGCCGCTGGGGCAGGAAAGTTCTTGAGTGGCGACCACGAGCCGAAAGACGTAGCGTGGGCAGGCCTCCCACTAGGTGGACCGACGATCTGGTGAAGGTCGCGGGAGGTGCCTGTATGCGAGCGGTGCAGGATCGGTCTTCGTGGAAATCCTTGGGGGAGGCCTTTGTCCAGCAGTGGACGTCTTTTCGGCTGAAACGAACGAACGAACGATACGTATTACCACTATATACCAGACATTACTATTTATTGTATACTCGCCGGTTTACACGTAGGAGCACGCGCGTTACAGCTTCGGCCTTGCATTATTATAAGATCTTGTTCCGCCATTTTTCGAACTTCCTCCGTGAGGATATCCCTGCCGAATTCTATGATAAACCTATCAAAAGTCATATTCTGCAATGTCAAAATTAATTTGCCGAAATTCGCCGAGCCAGCTATGTCAAATAATATTATTAGGTGTCAAACAGGATACGTTCAGAAATTAATATTACGATTTTAAAGATAAGACAAGACAACTTTTTATTGACGAAGTTGCTGGGACAGCTAGAAACTATTTTTTTTCCGGCACTTTAAGAAAATAATAAATGAATGAAAACGCAGCGTGGGACGTCCACCCACAAGGTGGACCGACGACCTGATAAAGGTAGCGGGAAGGCGCTGGATGCAGGCCGCTACCAACCGTGCGATGTGGAAGTCATTGGGGGAGGCCTATGTTCTGTAGTGGACGTCCTGTGGCTGAAATGATGATGATGATGATGAAATGAATGAAAATGACAAATCTTCGAACGTGTATAATACCGTGCCAAAGTAATCATATAATTTTGGCACCTTAATAACTATTGCCGTTTTTGTTGTAAAGATCATGCAGCGCTACTTGCGGATATTATTGGAAAGAAAACTATGTAGGCTCTAGATCTGAAGCCGCTTTAACGAACACGAAGTGCTCATACAATGCGGCGTATTTTCTTCCAGTCTTTAGTCAGGACTTTAGTCGAATTAAAACCCCGGTTGAACGTGATATAGCCGCACTAGAATACGGTGCTTTTTGCATAATCGCAAGACTTCGTTCCAGTGTCGACCGAATGTTATCACGATGTATGTGGCCCAGGGGTTACTGTAGCCGCTAAGGTTTGAAACTTCTTGCTTAAAATATTGTAGTCTCTGGCATAGACTACGACGGTAGTCATGGAGATAGGAGTTTGTTATCTCGTGTCAGATGTAAATGGTGAAAAGAAAACCCATGATTCGTGTTATTTTTATGCAATATGTAGGTATTTTATAAAAGTGGAACCCCGAGTGATCTCCAAAACCCATTCTATTATTATATACGATTCGACTTCGATATCTATAATACAATAGGAGTTTATTTCATGTGTCAGATGACAAGGGTGGAAACAACCTACGATTCATGTTGTTTATTTACGTGCAATATGTGGGCATATTATAAAAGTGGAATGCCAAGTTGTATTTCTAAAACTTGTTCTATTATTTTATACTATTTGGCTGCGACTCGGCGTGACGACAATACAAAACATTTTTCGCGAATCGGTGTTCATACATTCACACAATACATTAGACGCCATGTTGTCATAAACGACATATTATAAAATCGCTGTGATTTAATATTCTTATTCATTAATTTTATGGCAAGTGTCCATCAGGAATCATTGTTCTTACACACAGAATCGTATTATTTCGCTTTCGGGTAGTAATATGTCAAAATTGTTGGTTCTTAGGCGAACAATGTATGGAGAACGAACATTGTCCATTTCATCAAAATCGGTTGCGAGGTTTAAGCGGGAAAGCGTAACAGACAGACAGACAGACAGACAGACAGACAGACAGACAGAGTTACTTTCGCATTTATAATATTAGTTGGGATTGGGATTATCTCCCTAATTTCGCTCTCTCTCTTTCTTTGTGTCTTTGTAATTCGCTCTCTCTCTCTTAAAAAGCTGCTGTCTGCATTTGAACGAGCCGGTATTCAAATGTGGTTTTTCACCCTATCATCATCATCTCAGCCATAGGACGTCCACTGCTGAACATAGGCCTCCCCCAATGTTTTCCATGCTGCCCGGTTGGGTAGCGGCCTGCATCCTGGTTTTTCACCCAAAAATTAAGAAAATATTGTTAATAGACTCAAATTCACAGTATTTTTTTCTAAAGTTCAATTCCTGGAGCTTATCGAGTCCCATTAGGACTTTAAAACTTTCGGCAACTTTAGGTTTTAGAAAAGGCTGTTAAATTCCCTCTCATTATTTTTAAGTGCACTATAATTGAATGGAATTACAGGTTTTAAGTAGTTTTGTACGAATGATAAAAGTTTGAACATCAAATTAAACTAAAGCGATTTTATATTTCTTTCTTATTTCACAGTTAAAGTTTGGAGCACTTGAATTTATACGAGCGTAAAATCGTCTCTTTCTAAACCTAAAAGTATATTTTTAATGAGTAATCCATTAAAAAAAATAGATTCAAGGCGATTGATGTAAATTGCTAGACAGACTATGCAGTGTTAAAACTTCGTCTTCGTTTCAGCCAAATGACGTCCACTGCTGGACAAAGGCCTCCCCCAAGGTTTTCCACAATGAACGGTCCTGCGCTGCCCGCATCCAGGCTCTTCCCGTGACCTTTACCAGATCGTCGGTCCACCTAGTAGGAGGCCTGCCCACGCTACGTCTTCCAGCCCGTGGTCGCCACTCGAGAACTTTCCTGCCCCAACGGCCATCGTCTCTACGAGCTATGTGCCCCGCCCACTGCCACTTGATTTAAACTATAGCTGTACATTACTTGAACACGTGCAAGAAAGAAGAAATTAATGTGTCGCAAGAAAATTTTAGCTGATTGTTTTGGCTACTGGAGAATACACCGTACTTGTCTTATTAATTTGGCCATGTGGTACCGGTTGCGTATTTTGTCTGCTGTGCGTCTTGCTCCTTCAGTGAGACTGAATGACCTGACGACGATGATTACCTCTTTTAAGAGATTTAATAAACAAATCAAATTAGTATTGAGCAATAAAATAAAATTGAATAAACAAATGAATTCATCATCATCATCTCAGCCATAGGACGTCCACTGCTGAACATGGCCTATGTTCAGCAGTGAGCATCGAATCAGAAATGAGGAAATCCGTAAACGAACTAAAGTCGCTGACATAGCCCGAAGGATTAGCAAGCTGAAGTGGCAATAGGCATGACGATAACAAAATAAATACAAGAAGGTCGTGATTCTACAGTGGAGACTAAATGACCTCATCATCATCATCATCATCTCAGCCATAGGACGTCCACTGCTGAACATAGGCCTCCCCCAATGCTTTCCATGTTGCCCGGTTGGTAGCGGCCTGCGTCCAGCGCCTTCCTGCTACCTTTATGATGTCATCGGTCCACCTTGTGGGTGGACGTCCCACGCTGCGTTTTCCGGTACGCAACAAATAAATAAATAACAAATAAATTGCGATTCAATAAACAAATGGATTAGGATAAAATAAATATAAATGAATGGTGCCAACCCTAGCTCAGCTAACGTTTAATTTTCACCTCGCTTCCGCTGTATATTGCGTCGCTTTATTACCCCTGCGGCGACACACTTCTGTTTCGCTGGCCCAATCACACTCAGTGTGTATACATCTTTAGCTATGTGACAAAGGTGATTACAACAGAATGCTATAATAATACTGGGTGTAATTTGATGAAAAAAAAATCTTGAACTCGATTTCATGCGTATTTTTGCAGCGAAATGACAGTAGTCATTTCGCTGCAAAAATACGCAAAAATACTAATTTTAATGTCAAATTTTAATCCGTCCAATCCAGACCAAATCTTATAGAGCTAGTAAAAATATTTCCACAGTAACTATACAGGAGCTTGCTCTGTCAACGTCTAGGTGTGGCGTGTAAATAGCCACAGAAAAAATTGCGGGAGAAGAGAAATAATGCGGGGACGGCTGGTGACTTCAAATAACTTAAAAATATAGTCGCATAAAATGAAAACCACCAACCTGCGCATCAGGAGTCAGAGACCAAGCTTCGAGGGTCGATCCGTCGATATTTTTTGCGGTATCAAGTAAATAATCAGCAGTTTCTTGACAGACGTTCAAAACAAAACATTTTACTGTTTGTTGGGAAGTACTTGAATGCGGGGACACCTTACAGCAAACACCCTGTATAATAAATCCATCACGAACAATTTAATAACAATAGGTACTTGCCTGATTTAATAATCATTTCTTTTATATTGTTGATGAGCGAATTTATAAAGGTTAATGTGATTTTTTTTTTACACCAGTGGGCGCGAAAAATCCTTCGTATTGGGGACAGCTGTTGACAGGAAATAAATTGAATAAAAAGAGAGGTTTATTTTATAAGTTTCAATGTTTGTTCTCGCTGACATTCAGGGTTAGGTATATTAAAGTAAATAGCGTGACAGGTCTGCACAGTGGGTTGTATCATGAAGTTTATGAAGCCAAAAACTAGCAGTTTTTTATGTTGAAAAAAATACACAACTTGTTAAGGCAATAGTTTCATTTAAAATTGTTCTCTATTGTTGATATAGCCCTATCTTCGAAATACGTAACAATTTTCCTACAGAGCTTTCAATACTGCCAATAATTTAGAATTTGAAAAATATTGTTGACATTCTTTATTTATTCGCTCAGGCACATTTCAGCACCAAAAAGTTTTAGTTTTGTATATAAGTTTGACCCAGTTTTTAAGGAAACGTCTTCAATAAAGTGGAGTTTTTATTATTACCTAAAGAAATTATTTTTATACCCAAGTAGGTGCTTTCCCCTGTGGATAGTCGTCGTGAATTTTGCTGAAAATAATTTGGTCCCAGTCAAGGTGCAGATGAGCGTGTTTTCTTCTATTTACTTAGGACCGAACCACTCTGCTAGTTACGTAGCCTTTTTCCGAGTAAAGAAAAGAAAGAATATTTTTCACTGAGCTTTTTGAGCAAGTCATATTGAGTAGCTTTTGAAAAGATTATGAAACACAATAGTTCTAATTTATAAAAATTTTACGGATGAAATCATTCGAAATGTAAAAACTCGTGTATTTCTATTTAGTTATTATGTATAACATTAATTAGGACTATATTAGAGTAGGCGCACACCGTTGATTTTTCGTCGGCCGATAGTTTAGTCGGGCACTTGATCAGTATGGGCATGTATGGGAGTGCGCACACTACGCCGATTCGATTTGGCCGATTCTTCATACAAATTAAAATCGGGCACAACTATCGGCCAACTAAAAATCAACGGTGTGCGCCTACTCTTATCAGTAGATAGTTGGGCCCGATTTTAATTTGTATGAAGAATCGGTTGGTGTAATGTGCGCACTTCCATACATGCCCATACTGATTAACTGCCCGAATTAAAAATCGGTGGCCTGCGTCTAGGCTTAAAGTAGACGTAAGAAGAAGAAAAACTATTTTCGAAATTCAACCTTTAGTGGGGTGAGAAAGGGGTCGAAAGATTGTGTGGTAGTCAATCATTTCTTAGGATAGAATAGAAAGCTTATCTTGTAACTATTAAAGACATAAAGCTTTCTGTGATTCAACAAAATACACAAGCGGACAAAGTTGACGATTTTTTTAAGATGTTAGAGGTTACAAACTATGAATTATATTATAAATAACATTTCTCAATTTTCATATTGAAATTGAATTAAGTAAAAATACACATTATTTAAAATAGATAAATTAATTTGTCTTCAATTTCAAAGAAAAACACGTGAGGACAAAATTACTGTAAAATTAAAATTCTTGGAACACCTTTTACATGAATACATATTGGTATAGGCCATTGAACTGTTTTGAAATTAAATATTGACACTCCTTTCGGGTCGCTTTAGGGAAAATTTTCAGGCAGAATGTACAAGTTTAGCGTTTAACTCAGTCAGTCTGAGGTATAGGATGACATGGACATATTATGACGTGACAAAGCATAAATCTGAAGGAGATTTGTACGGCTAGCACGAAAAACTTTCGAGTTCGAATCGTTTGCGTATTCGAATCGCCATCAAAAGATTCAGTACGAAAACTACAACAGCGCCCTTGTGAACGTGTCGTAAAGTGAACATAGTATGAGTATGAGAAATGGTTGCACGAAACTTATTTTGAGAATCAAAATTGACACGTTATCGTTTAGTTCGAAGGTTGAGTATCGAATTTTGTCGAATACGCAAACGATTCGAAGACGAAAGTTGTTCATGCTACAGGTACTGAAGTCTGACGTTTGACGTTACAAAAACGCTCTCCGGTGCCGCGTACCTTAGTATTTTTTGTATATTTATCTTTAATTACTTACCATTAAGTATTTGAGATTCTTTATGAAGTTATAGTTTGTAGTTTGGGTTCAAATCTCAAAATATTTTCTCAGTTATTAACTTAGTTCAATCAGTTGAGGTACGACGAGTAAGTAAATAAAGATGACAAATTTCTCTATACTTTCATTAAATTGTTTTTACTACCCTGTGGAATAAAATTAATCAAATCTATAAAAGCGAAAGGTCACCTACTGACTACTCACTCACTCAACTACAAGTGCTAGCTAGGAGTTTCAAATTTTGCATGGGAGTTTCTTTTAGAACGTAGGTGCTCACTAATAGGGAGTTTTCCAAGGGGGTAAAATTTTGGCCGCTAGTGTTTGTTTAAAGTAAAGGGCACTTTGGCAAATAAGTACCTACTTAATTATTAAGTGCAGGCCATTTATAAGGTTCTATTTTTCATGGAATTTTAATGCAAATAAGTATAAAAGGGTGAATAAATTTGAGTCTTGTTAATTATTAAAATGAGACATTTTCTTAACACAACTCGACAAGCTAAATAATACTTAATATCTTCTCGTCCAATTGTAATACTTAGGCCACAGAATACATAAGGCTGAGTTGCACCACCTAACTTTAACGACAACCGGTGATTTTTGTATGGAATTTGATAGATTTTTGACGTTTGTTATAGTTGAAGTAAGATGGTGCAACCCAGCCTTACAGGATTTTGCAATAAAAATGTTAGTCTGTTAATGTAGGTAGGTATAGTCAGCGTCAAATTTGTGATTACAATTGGAATAAGGTTGTGCTGCCAACTTTTTGGTCACTTTGGGTGTCACGAACTAAGTATTTGATGCTGACTATACTAATTACTGGACGATTTATAACGTAAAAAATATTTTCTGAATCAACACAGCATACTAATATTATTTTACCGTTGCATTTATTTTTAAAATGTCGGCAACAAGTTCGGTAACGAGTGAATTGCAGTTAAAATATTATTATCAAAAAGCGTTTTTAATTTATTTCAAATAAAAATAAAGCGAAGTTTGCTTTGGAAAATGTCCAGACAAGCAATTTCCTTCGTATATACCGACATAAAGTTTTTATTTTACATAGCTAGTATAGTTGTTGTGAGCTTTGAAATATTTTAAAACGATAACTTATTTGAAACACTGTAAAATGAGATTCTGGTTAATATTCTGTTTAAGTCGACTGAAAAATATTTATTTTTTTCACTCTATTCTTTATATAATAACTATGATATAGAGATCATGTTCCATTTTAGACCAAATAGGAAAAATACTAGTTTTCTTTTTTACTTTACTTGTAAGTATTAAACACAGTTACTATGCTGTGCCTATATGCATATATTTATTCTGAAAAATAACTTGTTGTACGAGTATTTCAGCACCTAAAGGATTGAAGTTTTCCTAACTGGTAACGAACTTTATTAACAAGATAGAGGCAAATAGTTAGTGATAAATTACTTATTATAATATTAATTAATATAAATTAATAGGATAATTAATATTATAGGAAGACGTTGGATGCAGGCCGCTACTAACCGTGCGATATGGAAGTAATTGGGGGAGGCCTATATTCAGCAGTGGACGTCCTATGGCTATAATGATGATGATGAATAAAAATCGTGAAAATCTGTCTGAAAAAGTATCACTATGTTGAATTATGTTCTGATACTTGAATTCCCAATTACCAAATAGCCAACGACGCAAAACTGCGTAGGTATCTACGTTGTTTACATTCGAAGCCTTATGTTTAAGGTTTGAAGCTACGCAGTAGTTAATTGTTTAATTATTTGTCAACAACTCACTCATATAATGTAACGTAGTAGCTCCTTTTGGAGACCTTGTAATTTGTTATATACTGCGTAATTATAACTTCAAATTATATTGATAAACAAACATATTCGGCTGTCATAGTAACCCAGAATCAAAGGCTTAGATTAAAGGAAAATTATTATTTGTGGGCGGAAGACTTAGCCTAACTACCTAACCTAACAACTAGGTATAAATTGAAATAATTGAACTTCATTATTTCAATATTACTTACATGTTAGTTAGTATATTTATCAAACTCTCTTCGGGGCTTAGATATTGCAGAAAGGATTAGCAAACTGAAGTAGCAATCGGAAGGGCACATAGTACCTACGCAGAACTGACGGCCGATGGGGCAGCAAGGTTCTGGAGTGGAGGCCACGTATCGGAAAACACAGCGTGGGACGTCAACCCACAAGTGGACCGACGACCTGATAAAGGTAGGCAGGAAGGCGCTGGATGCAGGCCGCTACCAACCGTGCGATGTGGAAGTCATTGGGGGAGGCCTATGTGGCTGAAATGATGATGATGATTAGTTTTTATGAGTTTTAGACTGTCTTGAAACTCGCATTGAATTTAATCAAAAATCTACAGGAATTTCAACTATAAAAGTATCCTGCACGTACTAGATGCTGCTATTTCTATTGTTAAATATTTATAAAAGTTCCAGTCCTGATATTTGGCGCGTCTGGGAGGGTTCCTACCCCAGGGAGCTTGAATTGGATCAGATCATTCAAATCACGCGCAGGCTACGTTATCTAGTTCTTGAAATTGAAGAGGTAAATGAGAGCCAAGTTTCGTGTTTTTATCAGTTGGATAAAATGTACTATAAAAGTGCTTTTTAAAAGCCCAGTAAAATTGTAGAATATAAATTAATGTAATCAGTGAAAAAAATGTTTTTTTTTCAAAATGTACAGTCGCGGAATGAAAAGGTTCGTCACCTTAGTGTCGGTTTTCGCTTGCACTAGGTACTGTAAGAGTCAAACCTGCCAACATAAAAGTGCAAGAAACAGTGCTGCTAACATTTAAATAAATATTATGACGTTTGCTAACGAATAAGGTTTTGCTTGTTTATTTTTCTATCCCATCAGTGCAATGCAATGATGACATTGACCAATAATAAAATTGACAATAGTTTTTTTTTATTCAATAGAAATAATAATGGCAGGTTGAGCCAACAAGAAGGTTTTAGTTTATCAATCATAATAATCTTTTTGACAAGATTAATCGTCAAACAACTTTGATCTGAATAATTTTGAACTTTACTGACGAACAGTTAAAGATTATTTTCTCTAACTCGAGATTATTCCGTAACATAGTTTCAAAAGGTAATATGTGCTCGCGATTCGTTGAAGGAATCAATTTGAAAACTGACGAACCTTTTCATTCCGTGACTGTACAATCATATTTATGAACTCCATGATGTCAAGCAGTTTTTAAGAGTTTCCCTGATTTTCATTTCTTGGTGATGTAATAATAATGCATAGGACTTATGAATCGTTAGAGCAAGTAAACACATTAGCCCACTTAGATTAAAATTGTAGTTAAGAGATAAGTCATCGAGTAATTAATTTCAGTTTGACAGGTTTCAATTAGTTAATGTACCATATGATAAAAATTGCTGTAGGGAAAATGTAACTACATAAAGTATTTACTGAATTTATTGATTCAGATAACCTTTTATGCCCAGGCATTTTCCTTTTTTCTTGAGTGATATTATTCTCAAAATTAAAACCATTCGGAAGCACTCTAAGGCCTTTAAGAATTGGTATACTTTGGGCAGACTTAGCTTTATGATAGAGCGCAAATTATTGTGAAAACGTAGTATCAACTTAATTGATATAAAAAATTTAGATGTTTTTGCCTGAAAAGATACAACTTGGCGCATCACACTACCGGTCAGAAATCAATCATTTGCGCACGCGAGCGATACCGCACGTGACCGGACTGAGAGCCACACGTGCCTTCGGGAGATGGTCTTATAAATTTTGCAGCAAGCGTGAAAACGTCTGACCAACCCATTCGAAGTAATATTTCTTAAATAGAGTCTTCTTAGAATAAATAGAGAGTACAGTCGACATCATACAAGATTGCGGTGTACAGTCAGCGTCAAATAGAACTAATTGACGCTGATGGAAGATTTTATCCATCTACACTAATAGCGCTAGTCTCACTCTATTAATAGACCGACATAGCCAGCAGCACTGCCTTTAAGGGCAGGTAGCTCGAAGAACAAATAATTTGTTTTAGAAAACTAGACCGGTCGTTGTGGATATCCTTGGGGGAGGCCTTTGTCCAGCAGTGGAAGTCTTTTTGATGAAATTAACGATCGTTGTCGTTGTGGAAAACAAAACGAGAAATAACAAAATATCTATCAATTTGTACTTAAGCTCAGAGCAAGTAAATTTCTGCCACTAGCGTACCTACTTCAGTATTTACCTTCCAAACAGTCAGTTTTCAAGTCACTGATTTTCATGATCAACGAAACCGTCTATGCTAGGTTGGAACTGTTAAACTGCTTGCACGCCCCTGATTTATGTGATATCAAGTTTTTCAGGAAATAATTTGGATTAAGGAAAACCTTTTCACAAGAAGGGATTAGGAGGGTAGGAAGCGAAGGAAGGAAGTAAGCTTTATGGTAAATATATATTTTAAAAGATATTGATACCATGTATTGTCAAAAAAAATTTGAAAATGCATTTGAAAATTCCCAGTGGGGGCAGATTTTTACTGTTTGGTTTGGTTGGTGGTAGGGCTTGTTCTAAGTCCACCAGGCTAGCTACCACCATCTTAACTAAGTCTGTCGGCATAAAAACAATGTTAACAGCATTGTTATGTTCCGGCAGTTTCTCTGTAGTTGAGGATTCCTGGTGAAGCTCGTTTCCACCTCAGCCTGATCATCACTTTCCATTAGGTGAGATGTAGGCCAAGACCTTCCTCGTTGTGGATAAAATCAAAAAATCAAAATCAAAATTATCTTTATTTGTATAGACTAATTAAATTAGTACTTACAAATCGTCAAATGCTCTTATTTAGGAGCCTATACATGTCTCATTCTTTTTTTGCCCTACCAGCGTGCAGCGCATCGAGACAAACATTTGGCAAGTGCTGAGAAGAAGCGCCGCAACAAACTCAGTCACCACTGTCTAAAAAATATCAAATTCACCAATATCTCTTATCTTTTCTTGATGATGTCTCAAGTGTACAGCAATAAATCTTGATTACTTAATTAGGCCTCCTTAATAGGGATCGGCGATTAAGTGGATTCCCTTAATTGCCCAGATTAACGTACCAGTCACGGGTAGCGACAACATAAACGTCTCAACAATCGATGTTGAGTGTGTCATGGCCTTGGGGGTTTATTAAAAACAGTAAGATCTTGTGAGGATCATTTGAGTTGACATAATCTATTTTGGAATAACGAATTGTTTATTATTATTCACTAGCTTTGCGATCGCGGCTTCGTCCGCGTGGATTTTGTCTGTCACAGAAAATTTTTATCGCGTGCATCCTTGTTTCAAAAACCAGGATAAAAACTATCCTATGTCCTTTCCCGGGACTCGAACTATCTCTATGCCAAATTTCATCAAAATCGGTTCAGTGGTTTAGGCGTGAAAGCGAGACAGACAGATAGACAGACAGGCAGACAGACAGACAGAGTTACTTTCGCATTTATAATATTAGTATAGATAATAAAGCAGGTAGGTTTGACCGCAATCGCACCAGAGAGTTGCCTTTACCTGACCCAGTGAGAAGCACTCTAGGATGATACATAATATCTGCCCTGTAAGTGCCTCACTCTCGCATTGAAAAGGCCCGGATTGTGGTGCTCAAGAAAGACAGCAGTAGGCAGTGAATCCATATCCAGTCCCTAGCTGTTCGCATTATAAAATAATCGAAACGCTTCAGTAAGCTGCAGCTTCACGAGCTGGTGGAATTTTGTTGCATAATAATTTAATACTTTACCATATTTTTTAAAGAATACATATTAGTAATTACAAATTACTAATAGCACTAATCCAGTTAACACCTCGTGGTAAGCTAATGCTTGTGACGAGTGGCGGCGGGGATCGAACCCGCGTTCCTCGGATCACGAGTCATTCAGTCCGACACCTTCACTGTTCGCTATAATTAACCAATACCTACTTGATCAAATAGGTAATGTCTATCCATGATAGGTACGTCTCTTTTATTAATGATCAACATGCGCCTTGAGTATCATTAGGAATAATTAATCTACTTTATATAAAGAGGTAGAACGCTCAATCATTTGTCATCAACTAACTAGCTTACTAATCAGTATAGAGTGCTCGAAATTTAATGGATTGGAACCTTGGACCTTGCTGTATTAATGAGTGAAGCCAATCTGATCTTTATAAATAGTTTTTCTATACCAGTCTTTCCCAAAGTGGGCGATAACGCCCCCTTGTGGTCGCTGCAGGCTCAGAGGGGGGCGGTAAGAGACCCAGAAAAAAAATCGGGACGTTGTGTAGAGGCTTGGGAGGCGTCATTTACTAGGAGGACTCTTAGACACCGACTGAGCACTCGACTCTCGACTACAAATGGGGGCGCTAAAAAGAATTTATTCTCAAAGTGGGCAGTAGACAAAACAAGTTTGGGAACCACTGTTCTATACCAATATAGAGCCAAAGTGTTACTGGGAACAGTGGGAACTAATTAGGAATAGACACTCTACTTGTAGTAGTAACCTTCCCAAGTTCCGACAAAAAATCGGCAAACCATTTTTGTAAATCGTAATTTTAATTGCAAAAGTATAAATTGTCTTGTAGAATAAATATTTTAAGTGTCCTGCTTAAATATGCAAGAACGGTTCAATTTAAGTAGCTCTTAGGTACTGAAATACAAATTAGGTCCTCAATTCAGTTGGTCACTCGGAATTTCTTTCATGAATATGTAAAGGAAAAATCCGGGCAAGTGTGAGTCAGACTTGGGGATCGAGGGTTCAGTACAAGTAAGATTTTAGTTATGTAATTATACAGGGGGTCACAAAAAGTAGTGTCAAGCCGAAGCCCAGAGCACAGAATAAATAATAGTAATAGCCCAGAGGTCGAGCATAGTGATGCTCTACCTTTGATTGGGCTACCCGAATCACCGTTACTTTTGAAAGAAAGAAAGAAAATATTTTTATTTATTCAAAACATGGTGATTGTGATGATGACAATGGTGATTCTCTCATCACTTTTTTCCACAAATTCCTTTTTTGTGTTTCCCGCGTGAACTTTAGATAAGTAATTGTGCAATGTTGCAAATATCCTATGCTTTTTGTAACGTCAAACCGGCTCTCGCAATAATCGTTCTCTTAGTGCATTTTCTTTTAGGCCGTAATCTATCCCGTATTAAATCATCTAGTAGATCTTTGAATTCACATCTTGATGCCAATTTGTGTAATTCAAGAGAGTACTGATCAATTGTTTCGTCGTCCAGTTGATCTCAGTAAATACAAAAATACACAATCGCAAAACGGTTATATCACACCCATTCATATAATTTCCCATTCAATACGAGTATAATCGTTATTGCAACTCTTCCAAACATCCAAAATTAGCTTTCCAAAGTGATGAATCTGGCTCAATGAGCTGTCATTACTTCATCCAACAATGGCGGCGACGGAGGTGATTGATTGCGGATTGCGGATTGGGAAGGGTGGGAAGTGGGAAAGTGCTTTTTATAACACTTAAAATTAATGTAACTTGGAGGCATGTGCAGTGGCGGCGTAAGGCGTGGGCGACGTGGGCCACCGCCTACGGCCTCGCGCATCAAAAATTTTGAAAAAATGTATACAAGGTGGAGATGACAATATCACAATACGACAATAAATGCAAACATTGACTATTAACCGATTGAGTCCCAGACGGCATTAATTAATGTCATAACAATTGATTATCTACTGTGTCTAGATTCGCGGAGCTTGAAGGATTAAATATAAATTCTTGATAGCTAAACAACGTAGTTAAAAATAAAAATATATTTTTTTCCAAACAAATTCAGTCATAATCAGACACAAAATTAAGCAACAACACGATTTTAAGTGACGAACATTATTCTTTGGCGCAATATTCTTTTAAAAATAATCACTGAATCAAGAAATCAGAAACTGTCAATGAATAGACCATTGACCCGTTTTTTTTTATTATTTCATAAAATCCGTCTTCAGGTCGCCACAGAACAAGGCCTCGCGAAATCTGTCTTGCCCACATCAAATTTAGGTCTTGCCCCGCCACTGGGCATGTGTTGTCATATCAAATATTATTCTTGTTTATGTCCTTTTTTTCCAGTAACATGTCAATTAGTCACTTTTACAGGACTTTTGGAAAGTTGTCGTACAATTTTTAGACTAAATTATGAAGTTATTTTACTTTACTTTGATCTAGATCATTGGTTCCCAAAGTGGGGGGAGCGCCCCCCAGGGGAGGCGCAAAGACCTTTAAAGAGGGGCGCGGGCCATCTGTGTACTTACGAGTAAGTATATAAAACCTGTGACCGCTGAGAGAATGCATTCCAGACTGCTCGATACGACCAATAAATAATCTTGACTGGAGGAGGGGGGGCGCGGAATTTTTTGTATGGTCGAAAAGGGGGCGCGTCTCAAATAAGTTTGGGAACCAATGATCTAGAAACTAGATAGAAGGAGGACAATCGAAGCTCTGTGTACACTCTTAGCCTAGACGCAGAACACCGACTTTTAGTTGGCCGATAGTTGGGCCCGATTCTAATTTGTATGAAGAATCGGACGATATCAGAACGGTGTAATGTGCGCACTTTCATACCTACATGTCCATTTAACAGCCCGACACAAATATCGGCCAACTTAAAGTCGGTGTTCTGCGCCTAGGCCTACCTGTCCTTGTAAAATATTGGTCCGAAATATGTATCCTTTAACTTGATAATATGATTGCCATTTAAGTTCACAGAAGTGAACACTACTAACAAATGAGGATAACTGTGCGATAAACGTAGAACTTATTACTTTCAATTAATTACAATTAAGGCCAGCGACTCTGCACGAGTAGGTACTCTGATTCAATATAAAATAACTAATTACTATATTTTGTTCGTTCGTTTCAGCCAAATGAGACGTATTCTGCTGAACAAAGGCCTCCCCAAGAATTTCCACAACGACCGGTTCAGGTTCTTTCCATGACCTTTACCAGATCGTCTGTCCATCTAGTCTAGTGAGAGACTATATTTTTACAAGTAACGAAAATCAAGTTGAATATTGAAAGAAAGAAAGAAAGAAAGAAACATTTATTGCCTGGACATCACAAAAGACAAATGAGGTAAAATGAAAAAAAAAAAGCAAATAAGACAGAGGTGACATAAAACATACAATGAATGAGCAAGTAAACTAAGCAGTGCCACCCTGTCGCACAGCGATGCCCATCGCAATGGGACCCCACTCAGCATATGCCGTGGCCCCCGGTGAGGGAAGCCACGACGCTGGTTAAACGCTACGCTGAAAATTTAAAAAAAAAAACTTTTTTTTACATAAATGTAGGTAGGTACCTATAGCCTGATGTACCGGCGACTGTACACTCTCTAAAATGTATTCTAGCCGTACTTAACAAAATCTTCCCCCAAGCTAATAGTTTACTTAACCCTTTCTACCCCTTTTTTGTGGCAAACGTGCCTTGTGACATATTTGGGACCCTCGGAATGGCCCGCTTAGTCTCGGACTAGAGATAAGTCCCAGATTGTGTGACAACGCTCACTAGCGCCATCTGTGGGGTATTCTTTGCACGAATGAGTTTAAAGACACAGTCCACTAGGAGCGAGGCTATAAATATGAAAAGCTTCATAGTTTTTTGTAACTTTTAATTTTTCGACTTAAAAATTGATAATTTGCAATTTGTGATGTCTTCTCAACCTTTTTTTGATGTCAAAAATAACTAGTAAAAGTTCTTTCTTTTTAAAAGCTCGCGCGTTTAAATAAAGCACTAATAAAAGGGCTTTTTAATGTTTTTTGCACAAAATTATCCATCAAAGTATTTTTGTATGCTTTCATGGCATTATCAGGTCGTTTGACCTGCTTTAAAATAGCACGAAGCTCTCTAATTTGCCAGAGGCAAATGGAGGACTAGGCCTTCATTTAAGAGTTGCCAGGTGTCCGTCTTTAGCCGGACATGTTTGGCTTTTTACGGACGTGTCCGGCTAAATATTCTCTCGTCCGGCATATTCGGCTTTTGTTTGGATTAGTACGTGGCTGCAGTAGATTAACCCACAGGCACCAAAAATATCACAAAAGTTTTTTGAGGCACATACATTTTTTTTCCTATGAATGCCCGGCCAAATCCGGCTTTTGAGTTTTTGAACCTGGCAACCCTACCTACAGTCCTCACCAGTTGGGTATAGCTTTCACTGGAACAAAAGCCTAAGGAAAGGGCGGCATAAGTTTTTTCCAACCGTCATAGTTCACGCTAACAGCCTATATGAAGCAAGATCTTTAAGATATATCCAGGGTCTAAAAAATTGGAACTTATATTATACTTTAGATCTTGCAGCGAATATTATTATTTTTCACAGAAAAGATAACGTGAAATGACTTATTTATTTTTACCCCTAATCACATTTAGGTACTGAATTTAAATCCTTTTTGAAACGTAAAAAGTAAACATTGGGAGTGGTCTATGTTCAGCAGTTGACGTCCTATGGCTGAAATGAAGATGATGAAATATTTTTTAAATTAGTCTCGGGTTCTACAGGGTGTTAGGTAAATGGGTATATGAGCCGACACTAACCCATGTTAACATGGTCATATAAATGGTATGGTGAAGTCAGAAATTTGATATCATCATTTTAATTTTTTTAATTTTCATACAAAATAAATTTGATAAAATCCGATTTGTATGAAAATTAAAATAGGCTCGTCGGCTCATATACCCATTTACCTAACACCCTATATAATGTAGAACTTATAAATGCATTAATTATTTAGATCAAGGCACAGATTGAGCCAATTTTGTCTATGCAAGCCGTACCTAGCAATCCTATATAGGTTAATTAATTTACGATATTCAAATACGTACACCTGGCTAGTTCCAATTTGGCCAAATCAAATTGGAAAGACATAGACAACTAGACTGATAGAAGCCACATACAAAAACTTAAAAATAAAGGTGTTTTATAATAGCGTTTGGCGTTTGACTAAACCTTTTCTATTGCAAATATTTGGGACTAAAAATAGCTACCTGCTGATATCTACCCCAAGAATATTATGTAGATGATATTAGCCATATAAGGCAAATGTGTTTAAGGGATTACATACAGATACCTAAGTATGTTATGAACATTTAACATCAGGAGAGATTGGGAGCCATCTCATAGATTTAGTAAAAGGCCTTAAAAGGATTGTTTAGGCCAAATCCTCTATTCTGGTAAATTATTATTATAGATGGCCATGGTAGCACGTTACAGTGGTGATGAATGATTTATGGGCCTGCCATTTGAATAAAAATACAAACAGCAATAATATTGCGGTGTCTATTACCTTACACTTGTCTATGCATGTAAAGCAATATAATCCGATGCAAGCTGTCCGGATGTCCGGTTTAACGACCGGTCCGGGAACGGCCGGACTTAAATCGGACACGTCCCTTAATGTATCGGACGCTGATTAACTCTACGTAACTAATTTTGTAATGCGAAAGTTGGATTACTGAATTAGACTGGATTAAAATTGGAAATGTAATTTTGTTGAGGTAATAATGTAGCTATGTAGGTACCTACTACGCTTGCTTTAAACCTAGTTTGCTAGACTAAAGTTCGGTCGCCGAGCACGTAGAATTTCCCTATCGCTCGCGTGTAATTATGTTGCTGTCGTGCTCGTGCTCGCACACTCACTGCGGCCGCCCGTCGCAAAGTCGCGACAGCAATATAATTACGCGCGAGAGATAAGGATGGGTAGTTTGGGGTCATTGGACGAAATTATACGTGCTCGGCGACCGGGCTTTAGTAGGTATATTGTATAATTACAGGGTGATTACGGAAAAGATAGAAGTAGTACATTTAAAGTAATGAAAATTTGTAAATAGTCGTATGAGGTCGTAGATAAAGAAAAATATACAAAATGCTAATTCGTTAACTGCACTCGACTCTTCTCAAAAGTTATTTATACAAACAAGAAAACAACTGTATGTACTGAAATGAGACATATCATAAAATATAAAGATACAGAAGACTCTGTTTGTGTTTTGTGTGTATTAAAAGTGCTAATAAATATTTATGCGACTATGAAAAGCCAAATAAAATCATAGTTACAATAACAGTACTCAATGACACTAATAATACCTACTCGTATATTTTATACACACACATACTCTTTATTTACCTAATTAATAAAAAAAGAAAACAGAGTAATCCTGCAAGGATTTTTAGGGTTCCTTACCCACAAAAACGTGATTCTAATAATAATGCTTACGCTATCTGTGCTCTGTATAGTGTATAGTCAACGAAATTATTTTGTTCACCATAAATGCAATACTAAAGGTTCAGTCAAACCAACGCGATCACACCGCGATCCGCCGTGCAGCAATGGCGATCAGACTTAAATGCATTGATCGCCATCGCTGCACGCCAGCTGATCGCGTGTGATCGCGTTGGTTTGGCTGAACCTTAAATAGTAGAGATTTTTCGCAGTAACCCTGCTCTATACAACTGCACTGTGGCTTAATACCGCACTTGCAAAAATGAATTTTACATGACATTGTACTCTGTTGGTTGATATGAACTACGAATGAGGCGTTATTTACTGAGGCAGCCTACTTTGTTCCGTCACCTTTGCTCAAGTAACCTGAGATGGGAGCAAATTGGTGCAGAATATAAATTACTGACGATGGGTACAAATTGGTGCAAAATACGTGGGTTTTTTTAAGGGTGTCATCATTTCAGCCATAGGACGTCCACTGCTAAATATAGGCCTCCCCCAATGATTTCCATGTTGTCAAGGGTGTCAATGAGACACTATGTATGTCTCCGCTACCTAGGTGTCTCTATGTATTGTATATCTTTCAGAAGGCTGAACAGCGCATATTCAGAACCGTAATAATGATAATATAATATATGTCTGATAGTGATAATGATAATAATAGGTCGACAGTGGATGTGTCTGATTGTGATAATGATAATAATTGTGATTATGATAATAATAGTGTGTGATTGTGATAATGATAATAATTATAATAATAGTCGACAGTCGATAATGATAATAGGTCGACAGTGGATCCATAGATTGTGTTTTTTGCTGTTTTAACAAAAAGTGGTAACTATAAATTACAATTCTAGATCAAAGCTTTTATAGTTTGGCAATAGGCTAGTAACATTGAGATACATTATGGCATTCTTATAATGTCTACCTACTTATATGAATAAATGTTTACTAAACATCTTTACTGGACACAATCTCGTCTAAAAATTGAACTTTATGCACTCTTATCCAAAGTTACATGCACTAATAGTAGGTAATGTATTCGTAGTTGTCTGTCAAATACACAACTACTATAGTACCTACATCTTCAATATTTTGTGTTGTCTGGATCCACGAATTTGATCTTACATAAGCTAGCCTGTATCAACATTAGTGACAGCTATCTCATGGAAAAAACCAACGGCATTCATTTTTAGGATTCCGTAAGTACCCCGAAATGCCCGATACGAAAAATCCGATGTTTTGAATATGGAGACAACTAGTTTTGTAATGTCAATGTAATGTGTATCATTTAGTACCAAATAAATATTTTTTCTTTCTTTCTTTCTTTAGTCTCTCAGACTGGTCGAACAATAAAAAATCTGTAACTGTAGGATGGTTAGAGTTTGTTAAAATTAAAAGTGAATAGGTATTTAATTTTTAGCGTTAAGAGTCGCATCTCAAACTAATTTGAAAATTATAAATAACTTGAAAAAATCGAACTGCCTAAGGCGGGAATTGAACCTTCCGCTTGCCGGGCGATTTCTCTCGTGGGTTCAATACCCGCCTTAGGCAGTTCGATTTTTTCAAGTTATTTATAATTTTCGAAAGAAGTAAATAGGTTTTTGAAATTCCTTTGGAGGAGTCAAAATTGATATGGACACAAAAATCATAGAAGTAAAAGAGTGAGGGTACGGAACCATTAGCGAGCAAATCCGACTCGCACTTTGCCGATTTTTGAGAGGTCTCACCAGCCATTGGGAAATGGCACAAAATCGAAGATTGAAATATTGCAGTCTTTCTGCCGAATGGCACTTTTTATGTGACGCGATATTGAACTCTGCGGACTAGACTGATAAAACAAGAACTTTAGTTCGATTCTAGACTTTCAGTCAATTGTACTCGACTATATTGAAAACTGGATGCTTTGTGACTCCACTCATGTAGAAAGTCTATCCAATAGAAAATATTTTATTTCTGTATGTAACGGGAATATTACATGCAAAAATCTATGGCTGTAAATACATACTTTGTGCTATTCTAACGTCTACAGCCAAAAAGAAAGATAAAGCCTGTCAACGTCTGTCATCAACAATCATGACGTTACCAAAACGGAAAATGCCTACATAAAATCCAATTTATAAGTCCGCCAGACAATCCAATCATGCTCTACGCTGTTCCCTAGCAGAAGTAGCCACCACCATGTCAAAATGCAATAAAGTGAAAAACCCTTGCAAAATTTGCCTAGGCGCAGTCACACAGAAAACTGGGTTGCAGTGTCACGGTGCTTGCGACAGCTGGGTCCACTACGGCTGCTTGAACTACACTCCTGGACGGATAAAGGACATCAAGGCTGGTATCATTAAGGTCACCTGCCCATGCCCCGACTGCAAGACTTCTATGCCCAAGGAATACCGTACGGACGAGCCCTTCAGTTGCACTAACATTGAATGCCCAGCGAATAAGCCACCTCAGTGCGGAAACCCTATCTGCCCGACGAACAAAGGTGAAAAGATGAATCAGACTTCAGGATACAAGGTCCCTAATCCTTGTCCATTAGGGAAATGCGGGACGAAGGATTGTAAACAGCATAGCACCCCAAATGTCCATAACAAACCAGCGCCGCAAACACCGTGTGCCCCTCAAAAGCAGGGTTGCCCTATGCCTGCTACGTCATCATCTGACGCATGTATCGACTTCAACAGATGCCCGTCAGGGTGTTCCTCTGCTAACGTATCTGGTGATATGCGGCAAAACAACAACAGTAACATGGAGGCCATGCCATCTATGTACACCATGGAACAGATGTGTAACACCGTTGGACTTCTCTCTAAGCAAATCAATGAGCTGATGTCGAAGATGCAGCAGGCATCTCGAGCAGCAAGTGGGAAGGGCGGATGCTGCCCCCCGCCTAACTCTAAGGGCGGTTGCACCCAAACAGGCCCTAAGGCGTTATGCCCCAAACCTTGCTTCTGCCCTGATAACCCTGGATACAGAAAATAGTACAGTTAAGAGCAATTTGGTGCAACAATAGTGTATTGTTTTGGACCATTCTCTGTAGTAATAAACTTGTAATTCAAATTGCTTGCTATTTTATTTTAGCTTGATTTATTGGTAAGAAATAAGACGTAGAGTTAACTTCTCGCATTAAATATGTAGTGCGGCCTCTCAAAATAAAGAAATATTCAAAAACAGCGATTTTGTTAAATTTAAAGTAGAGCTCGAAAACGAATGTTAAAATTCCCCTACAGCTTGTTTTTCCCAACAGACTATGTTATTTTGGGTCCATAAATTGCAGTCAGTATTCTGGTCATGACCAGAACGGTCGTCGGTCATCCATCTTTATTAACCCCTTTAAAATTGATAGATGTATGTCTGATATCGGCTGCCCATCTGGTCCATTGATCCCTCGGTGACGCGAGAGGTTTGGGAGAGGCACGTACACGTTTTATTGCTTAGAAACGTATACCCTCTGTCAGTCAAGTTAGACCGGGAGGTCATGACAGGATAGACGATATATTTTAATAATAAATTGTTGGATGTTTTACATTATCATCTAGGCACAATACTTAGCTATACTAAAGTTTTTATAGTTCTAAACCAAGTCAGGTGGCCGTTAAAAATCAATAAAAATAAAAAATAGAGAAAAAAGCAGGAATAGCTGCAAAACAAATGCCTCTTGAAGTACCTATTTGTTTAATTTAGATTAAGTGTTCCGAATGTACTTCTAAATGGAGGTCTTAGAAGATTACTGTACAGGAACGTGTTCAATAATAACCTCTCAGATCCAAGATATATTGACCCTTTATTGCTCGTAACAAAACTTCAAAGGCTTTGCCTTAATACCAAAATATATTGTAATTGACTGTAAGACATACAAACTGAGTAGAGTCCAATCATCATCATCATCATTTCAGTCACGGGACGTCCACTGCTGAACATAGGCCTCTCCCAATGATTTCCTTAATGACCGGTTGGTAGTGGCCTGCATTCAAGCGCCTTCCTGCTACCTTTATGAGGTCTTATCTGTACCTGAGTAATTAAAAAACTCAATAAAAAACTCAATAAAACTCATTTATTTCTGTAAATAGGCTTAAAAAAAGCACTTTTACACTTTTACATTAGTACCTAAGTATTTATGCTAGATAGATGTTTTTTTGTCGCCATCGCCTGGACTACAACACAATTGCTACCGGTCTTAACTTTAGGGTCTGAAGTAGGTGATTGGAAGGTGTATCAAGCATTTTATTGGGGCTAAAACGGTGCTTAAGTACCTACAAGCGACATCACGTCAGACTCTACATTAAGGTTGTAAATTCAACTCTATTACAATTAGATAAGGTACCGCTGTGTTCACCTTGATGTGGTCTGGAGGGCGATATAACCGTAGTTTTGGGGCTATGTTCCCGAATAGATAATGCCTTTTCGGGGCTATTTCTTCGGTTTTATAGCTTAAACCAACGTGCTCGAAATATAAGTATGTACCTACCTAGTATGGATAGTCACGGTGAGTTATATGTATAATATGTAGATAGAAAAGCTAAGAATTAGTTAATTCCAAAGCAAAGATTGGGGCTTTTTATTGATTGAAATTTTTAAGGATAGATATCAACCTATGGCTAAGATGGCATTGAGTTTTGAAATTAACAAGTGAAAAAGCTATAAAGTTTTTGAGGATTTTTAGGTAGGTACCTATACTAATTTTTTCGCAAAAACTACTACACGGATTTTGATGAAATTTTGCAATTTAGAAATAGTGTAGGATTCTAATGCTGAAATGAAAAAAAAAAACAAATCGGTCCAGTAATTTCGGAGCCTATTAAATACAAACAAACAACCAAACAAATCATTCTTCTTTACTACCTAGTCTAGATAACTTTCATGTGGGCAATGCCCTTTTACACACACTGTGGTTGGTACACTTACCAATAAGGTAGCCCCATCAATAACGTGCGTAATTGTGTAGTCGCCATATTTTATTCTTGCCCATCGATATGGCCAAGCATGAGGAAGATCGCCCAATTTGAGAGGCCCATGTTCTTTTAATTAGGTTCGATAGAGGAGATGGATGGAAATAGCGTTGTAACAGTATCGATATCGATGTACCAGTACAGGCGATAACACCATACATTTAGCACGTATTAGAATTACATAAAAACCAAGCGTTTTAGCTTGAGATGCTGTCGCCTGCACCTGTCCATCAAAATCACTTGTCCATTAAAATCAATAAAAAGTATTTTTCTTCTCCATCTCCTATTACACTCAAGCATGTCAAGGTTTGTTTATTTATTTATTTATACTTTTGCACAAAAAAACTGTACAGTGGCGGACTTAATGCCAGGTGGCATTCTCTGCCAGTCAACCACAGGTCGAGTTGAGAGACTAAGGCGGTGAAATAAAATAAATATTACGTTTAGTTAATATACTTACATAGGATTAGATAAAGTAAATAACATAAGAATACATAAGAATACTTTTGTGGTTCTATTCCAACAGTTTCGTAAGTTGCATTAGTATCGATGAAATAGCGATAAAATATCGATAATTCCTCGTACAACACTAGATGAAACAGGGCGACCCAAACTGGGGATAAATTTTATTTAATGGTCAATCTGGTGACCCACCCGGATGGTAAGCTATCCAGCTGACTTTAAGGATACGGGAAGTATTTATTGATGTATCTTTTAATCGATAAGTAGAGGGTTTCCCTAATTTTAATGTGCAGCACTATTCTAGTATCTCTAGCCAAAGTGACATTCATGATATAATGAAATCTATATCTATAAAAGCGAAAGATCACCGGCTCACTCACTCACCACGAAATCTCGAAAAAATTGCTTTGCTAGGAGTCTTAAATTTTGCATGGGGGTTTCTTTTAGAACGTAGGTGCTCAGTAAGACGGGATTTTACGAAACTCAACCCCTAAGGGGGTAAAACCCGTTTTACCCCTTTTACATTTTTATCCACGCGTACGAGGTCTCGGGCGGCCGCTAGTACCTACCTACTTTACATTAGTTGAGTTTGTGCCAGGAGGGTAGGTGATCTAGGTATGCCGTAAATTATAAGTACGTTTTGGCAAAACTAAGCGAATCTTTTATGGCACCTAACAAACAATAAACGTTCAAATTAATGTTATAAATAGGGTATAAATGCAAATCAGCAGACAAACCAGATTTCTTCATAAACACACTATTGTTTTTGTTTTCCGGAAATCGAACCGCCGACCTCTGAAGGATTCATGAATCTCCAGGTCAAGCAGTCGACTGTATTTGAATTTAAATCGAATTCCTACCGGAAAATACCGAAAAGCCACAATTACTTGATAAAACAATTCAAAAGGTATCGTTTATCACTTTTAAACGTGAACTTTCTACCGATTCGCAGACAAGTTTGCATTCAGATGCCGCATCATTATTACACCGATTTTTGTTAACACGGCTAATATCCATGGGAAGGAAATAAATCATTCGTTCGTTCGGTTATAGCCAAATGACGTCCAATGCTGGACGAAGGCTGTGAGGCCACAACGACCGGTCCTGCGCTGCCCATATCCGGGTGCTCCATATACATATTACCAGGTCGAAGATCCACCTAGTGATAGGCCTGCCCACGCTATGATTCCGACAGTTACGGCCCGGGGTCGGCACTCGATAACTTTACTCCCTAAACTGCTATCGTTCTACAAGCTACTCGTATGTGCCTTCACTGCCACTTTAGTTTTGCAATTCTGCGTGCTATGTCGGTAAATAGGTGGACCGACGAAAGTAGCAGAAAAGCGCTAGATGAAGGCCGCTACCAACCGGGCGATTTGAAAGTTATTGGAAAATACCAATAATGTTCAGCAGTGGACGTCCTGTGGCTAAAATAATAATGATGTCGCTAAATAAATTATTATAGTACGACCGCTTAAATGAGACCTCGCATGCGGAACGTTTAACGTTAACCACTTCACTGTGACGTCATATATCTTGAGAATTATCCAGTGAACTTTTTTGATTTTATCTCATGTCTAACGACTCCGCCCGCTTCTTAAGATATGTGACGTCACAGTGAAGTGTGAAGTGGTTAACGTTAAACGTTCCGCATGAAGGTCTCATTTAAGCGGTCGTACTATAATAATTTATTTAGCGACATCATTATTATTTTAGCTACAGGACGTCCACTGCTGAACATTATTGGTCGTACTATAGTGCCTTCTATGGCTCATCATCCTTTCTTCTGATTAATTTGGTTGCGGGTCCAATGACAGTCAATCTTTCCCCGAAACAAACTTGACCTTCACTGGTTGGGTTTTTGGCGGTCAAGCTGTAGATCCTGGCTACACAGGAGTTGTAGTGGGAACGAGAGGTGGGAATATTCCCGTTAGCATCTATGGTCAAAGTTGTCTGTGCCCAGGTAAACGCAACAATGGCTGTCAGACAGTCTTTTATCGACACGACAAATGGTAGCTTCTGACCTAAGGGCCGCTCCTGACAACAGTTGGGCCCTTTTCCCAACGCTTGTTTAAGAGTCACCTGTATACGGATAACCCTGACCGTTCAGCGTTTGTCCCTTTCACTCGCCTTCAACTTTATGTAAGAGAGAAGAGGTGAGATGTATGGTGGATGGCATGGTTTAAATTACTCCAATTGACGGATTATTTTTGTGACAATGGGATGGTTGAATCAGTATTTGGTCTGGTGATTAATGATGGTTAGGGTTATGGTGTTTTTCGACAATCTTCTCAACGAAAAAGGCCGATTAAAGTTCGGAATTGACTGTTTTTAAAGTCCTTAAGAACTAGAATATAGGTACGTAGATAATATAGTCTCGATTGCAAAGTCAAAATATTATAAATGGTAATCAGTTCGATAGATTTATGATTCAGGGGATTTCTAACATACTCGTACCTACACATAAGTATACATAAATTACGGGTTTCTAAGAAAACCTATATTAGAAAAGAGAAAGAAGGCTTTGACATTATAGTGTCATTCTCGACAATTTTTTGATTGAAACTTGAACAGGTGACCTGACGTCACGGCACCGCTTATGTTTGTTCCACGCGAAAATATGGAGGTAATTTAAATAATTAATTTTTCAGCCATTTCTTGATGGATTTCAAAAATAACTTCACCTGCTTTTTAGTTTTGGTCTATATTGTAATCCCATTTAGTGAAATCTAATGTTTTCAACATCACGAAACTTCTCCTGGCGCTTGAAATTGGCACACAAAATAAACAAAATTAGATGTCATTCATTTGTATGGAGACAGCCTGTCCAGTGTGTATTACAGGTCAGTGTGACCGACCAAGGTTTCGAGTTAACAACCTTAATATCTAGACTAGTATCAACATTATTTAGTTATCTTCTAATAACGTTGTTTTTATATTTTCACTTGATATTGGTCTCACATCACATGACGGGATTAATAATTGACCTTTCAATATCGTATACCCAAAGGCTTTGTAGGTCGTATACCTGTGGTATACTGTTGCTAATTGAACCAAAATACAGGGTTACGTTGATATTGCCATGCTGATATTATGTACTTATTAAAAAACTGAAATCTAAATCCGTAAAACTAAACAAATAGGATTTAATTTAAGGACACGTAACGTAAAAGAAGAGTTAGTTAAATAAAGTACTCATAATAACTCAAGAACGGCTGGACAGATTTTGATGATCAAAATTCAGAAAGCAAATCAATAGATAGAATAGAAAGTAAATAACTTTCAAATTATTGGAATTTTAGAGAAAAAATATGAAGAAAATTCGTTTTTGAGTAAATTAGATTTTTAACTGCAATATTTTTATATGTTCCTATTGGAACACGAATAAATTACGGATTACTAATGTTTGGACAAAAAATTACGAAATAACGTGAGCGTTTCAATTTTTGTATGTCTTTTACTATGTCCCTCTGTTTTCTCCATCATAGTATCATTAGTTAAGTAATACTAATCATAAATAATGGGGTCACTGATTCAATTCTGCAAATATTGAATAGTTGCCAAGAGTTATATTGTTTATGTGTATCGTTACAGGCGTTCACTGCTTACATTAAGTTTTATTGATCCCTAGAAGGGATGATGACAGAATGATTGATGACTTGTGCAATCATTATCGTAGTTATGTGTTTTTATCTTGTAATCGTGATTTAGCTAGAAAGAAAGAATTTCAAATAAATGATGTTTGAAACAAAATGTTAGTCGTCTCTTAGGATTGCACACGGAAAATTCTACGACAAGTGCGTTGCAATAAAAAATAACATTAAACACAATAATAATTGTGTGCGGTTTAAACGTCTTATTTAAAAAGCCCTCATTAGAAGCTTTTTGTGTTAGGTATTTCAGAGAATATTAATTATATTTCAGAGAAAAAGTTATACTAGATAACCTAATAACTCGTTTATTTATGAGCAAGTCAACGACGTAACCTATTATATTTTTTTAGATGAATACACAATTTGATCATAACAAAAAGGCAGAAGCGATATTAGATATACAGACAAATTGATACTGTGTAGGTACCTGTATGTATACAGGGTGGAAACGATAAGTGATCTCACTCGATTATTTCTAAAACAAGTTATCGTAAAACTGGTTACTTATCCTGAAAGTGCTTCACGAGCTCTCACACCCTGTATACGTGTCACTGGAGTTATTGTATAAGCTCAGTGAAAGAATCAAGTCTCAATTATGTATAGCGAGAACACATCACAAACTGTAATATTTTATTTTTGTTTTGTGTAAATTCTAATAAGTACGACTCAATTATCCTTTACACAAATAACTCGTCTCATTTATAAATAGCTACAGATAAACGGTATTATTTTACCTTTCTTTAGATATCAAGCTAAAGTATAAAAAGCAGCCTCCTAATGACAATTTCGAACTCTAATGACACTCAAAAAGCTCGTTTGGCAAGGAGATAAATAAAGAGAGAATTATCACCGGCGAGGTGAACGAGATTGTTCATAGAAGCAGAAGGTAGTTACGAGTTTGATAGGTATTATTCGTTCGCTTTAAGTTTGACGCTGGCGATGTGACTCGAAGTGAAGCGCCTACAACTTTAACAAACTATATTTAAAATATTTTTTATTTATTATTGTTATTGATGAAATTTTTATATTTGCGTAAAATAAGACATATGAAATTGCGTTTATCACTAAATAATTGCGTTTAATCGCGGTTGGGGGAGGGGACGCGCATACCACGGACCGGCAAACTTAGCGCGAACGGGTAGTAGAGAGATAATCACATTGCGTAATTGACATTACTAATGAATTAATTGTCTATTTTTAAGAACGGAACTGCGGTAAATTCAACAAGAATTAAAAAAAAATGGTTAGTGGTGTCAACTACGCTTATTGTTTGCTCACAATATCTAGAATATTGATAAAAACTGTAAAATAACCAATTAAAAGTTAGTCAACGAAATGAGTTGGCGAAAAAGTCACATTAATAAGTCTGTTATTGCCATACAAAATCTATGGTAGAGTCGCGTTTTGGCAGCTCAAAAAAGTATGACAATTGGCCCATTGAGTGGGTGTGAAAAATCCGCGATAGTTTTCTATCTTTAATCATGTCATGTGAGTCTTTAGAAGATGTCTAATGTAAAAACATTATCGATGCGTTTGTAGAATGTAGTCCTACTAATTTTTTTTTTTATGTGACAGGAGGCAAACGAGCAGACGGATCACCTGATGGTAAGTGATTACCGTCGCCCATAGACACCCGCAGACCCAGGAACGAAATGGGACCAAAAACACTCAACTTCAACTGTGCCTGAGAATCTTACCCAGGATCTCTGGTTACCGATAGTCCAATTGCCTTTCTCTCTCTTTCTCTCTTTAACCGTTGGATTAGATGGCGATAGTATTTAGCAAAAGAGACTTTGCTTAGTTTAAGACTAGATGGCGCTGTACATTTCTAATATTATTTTACCTGCGTTCTAACAGCATGTACGCTTTCTTCGTTCTCCCACAAACATCATTCATTATTTCTGCAGAACAAAGATTTTCTTCGTCTGGAAATTTATTACACCATTATTTGGTAAGTTTTTGCGACACTTCTTATAAGATGCCACCGATGTTATGTTAGATTGGTCTGGGGTCATTTGCGAAGGAATGTGAACCATAGGTTAAGGTCTTAAGGCAGTAATTTGTTGAATAGAAGACAGTTATTGTTAGTTACAATTACTTTCATGGCTGGGAATAGAAGGTAATACATTATCTAAGTTCAACGCGTCAAAAACAGGTTAGAGTCATCTGTCTCCTGTTTGTAAAAGGAAGCCTAAGTACACTTTGAACTTGCTTATATTCAAAGTCAAAGGTTTTATACCTAAAGGTCACATCAGGTGAGATACAGGTCAAGAGCTTCCTCGTTGTGGATAAAAATAGGTCCTTTTCAGGCTACTTAAGTTCCAAATAAAGGATACCATACCACTATTTCGGGACATCATATCGGCTGGCCCTAAGGAGAAGCGGCGGAAGACTCAGTCACCTTTTTCAGCCTCTAATAAAAACTATAGTCTGGTCCGTGAGCACGTAGAATTTTGTCCAATGACCCCTAGCTACCCATCCTTATCGCTCGCGCGTAATTATGTTGCTATCGCGCTCGCACACTCACTGCGGGCGCCCGTCGCACAGTCGCGACAGCAATATAATTACGCGCGAGCGTTAAGGATGGGTAGCTAGGGGTCATTGGACAAAATTCTACGTGCTCACGGAACGGGCTTTAGAACAAATAATTCTGATTAAATTTCAAGTTCTAAGACAGCTATCCCCTGGGACTATTCAACCATCACTGAGGGGGTTTCTTGAAGCCAAGCAAGATTCTGGCTTTTTTGGCGGGTGGTGGAAATGAAGGTGTAATTTGCCTCATGCACTCCAGGTTTTCAGATCGGGGTTTGAAACCAAAGTGTGATAAGATATTGAGAACAAACCTGAAGTAAATTTAAAAAATCGATCAAACAACACACATAAAAATCCAATTGTCTCAGGAATCGAACCCACGACCTTTCGTTTGCTGGGCAGTAATCCTGAAGTACAAGCAGAAGCCGGTCTTCGTAAAGAAAACGTATCTTTACCGGTTCATTCAAAACAAACAAATAACTTGATACTGTCAAAATTTTCGCTGAAACTTAGTTTCTAATTAAGTCGAAGGCTTTATCAATTTCATTTCTAATTAAAGGCTTGTAGGTCCCACTTAAAGGCTCCGGTCGAGAATCTGCTTCAAGTTTACAAAACAAAGCATTTATTTTGACCAATGACGTCAATTATGACGTCATAACTAGGTCAATCAGGTTAGCTCTAAAGGATGTGTCAGTCTGTTTTAATGCTTTAATTTCCTACTTAATTTTAAATGTGAAGTTGAAAGCTCTAAGACAGATGTGTTAGTTGAAAGCTCTAAGACAGATTGAGATCTAGAGAAAAACATAGGAGATTTTATCCCAATTTTTGAAATGCCGTGGGCAAAAGCTAGGTGTATTAGATAAAATTTTCAGTTTCAGAAAGTCTATTTTCAACCGACTTCAAAAAAGGAGGAGGTTCTCAATTCGACCCGTATGTTTTTTTTTTTTTTCTATGTTTGTTACGCGATAACTCCGCCAATTATGAACCGATTTGAACAAATCTTTTTTCTGCGTATAGGTAATACCTCAAGGGTGGTCCCATTTAAATTTAATAATAGAAAAAACAATCCCCAAGGGTGGAAAATTGGGGATGAACTTTTTTATACGCAATATCTGCGCCGATTATAAACCAATTTGAACGATTATTTTTTTGTTGAATAGGTATTATCAAAAGGGTGGTTTCATGCGAATTTGAAGAAAATATTTCACCCCCAAGGGTGGAAAATTGGGGATGAACTTTTTTATACGCAATATTTTCAATTTTTAGTTTTTTTTTGTGTTCACGCGTTTGAAGTCGGTTTTATTTTTTTAAAAAGTTAATTATTGTAGGTATACAAAGTAGAGTTACTGAGAGGGCAGTTTCATTGTACACCTAAAACCTAATTATAACTAGAATTAGTTTCATTACTATGAATGCTTGAATTCTAAGTTTTAGTTACACATAGCTTCTAAACTAGTTTGTACAAATAGAGTTTAGGGTCTAGTTCTGGAATTACCTCGATTAACTGATTTACCAAAAGCACTATGGATATTGAATCGTTATTCCCATTCATCATTAAAAATTTGTTGACCGGAATAATCGTGCCATATACAATGTTAAAACTTTTATTTAAATCTTCTACAAGCAAACGGCTATTACTGTATCCTTCAGATCAGCGCCCGAGGCTGCAATACACTATTGCTGTTTGATTAATTGCACACTTTTTACCGGAATAAAACCACAATGGACTCTTACGGAACCGACTTTCAATGTATGAAGCGGCAATATGTATTTCTACCTTTTTTAAAGTATATTCTAAGCACTATAACCTTATGCACATTAAATGTTACTCCAGAAAAAATAACGCATCGTTTGATATACAAACCGTTTTGATACGCCTCGTAGTTTAGAATTATTCAAAATTGACACTAAATCTCTTCTCCTGTAAAATTGTGTTTTGTCGATTGTGACTTTATTCCCGGCACCCATCGAAGTGCTAGGAGTCTCAAATTTTGCATGGGAGTTCCTTTTAGAACGTAGGTGCTCACTAAGACGGGATTTTGCGATACTCCAGCCCTAAGGGAGTAAAACGAGATCTACGAGTACAAAGTCGTGGGCGGCCGCTAGTGTAATTTAAGAAAACCTTTAATTTCTACTTTTATCCTTATAAACTACCTACTAATATTTAAAATGGATGGATGGATAGATATTAGCTACTCTCTCACGCCAAAACTACTATACGGATTTTGATGAACTTATCACTATAATTGTTTATTCACCAGAATAATATAATGGGCTAATTCTATGTTTAATATTCCAATTAGTCGTTCTTTCAGTCACAACTCAAATTCACATTTATTTTAATGTTGAATAATTAACTTTTAAAAAAAATAAAACCGACTTCAAATGCGTGAACACAAAAAAAAACTAAAAATTAAAAATATTGCGTATAAAAAAGTTCAACCCCAATTTTCCACCCTTGGGGGTGAAATATTTTCTTCAAATTCGCATGAAACCACCCTTTTGATAATACCTATTCAACAAAAAAATAATCGTTCAAATTGATTTATAATCGGCGGAGATATTGCGTATAAAAAAGTTCATCCCCAATTTTCCACCCTTGGGGGTTATTTTTTCTATTATTAAATTTAAATGGGACCACCCTTGAGGTATTACCTATACACCGAAAAAAGATTTGTTCAAATCGGTTCATAATTGGCGGAGTTATCGCGTAACAAACATAGAAAAAAAAAACATACGGGTCGAATTGAGAACCTCCTCCTTTTTTTTTTAAGTCGGTTGAAAATAGCTTCTTTTACATAACTTACATTCTGAATAAAGTAATTTTAGTCTATTCTAGTTGCCACAGTTTTTTATAATGTTTCAATAGAATAACTATTAAGAATATCTTAAAATAACTTACAATATGTTACGATGTTACATAAAACTAGATATTTCGCTTTCCATACTAAGTGAAATAGGGACAAACATGACGTCATTCAGTGCCAAAAATAAAATTGTCGAAACCTTACAATACGTACTATTCTGGTAGGTTCACCTTCACTAGTCATTCAATGTTTTTATCATAGTTAGATAATTTATTTTCCAGATTCTACATTACAATGGATTCGTTCGTTTCAGCCGAATGACGTCCACTGCTGGACAAAGGCCTCCCCCAAGGATTTCCATAACGACCGGTCCTACGCTGCCCGCATCCATGTTCATCCAGCGACCTTCACCAGATCGTCAGTCCACCTAGTGGGAGGCCTGCCCACACTACGTACTCCGGCCCCACTTTTGTCTCTTCCGGCCGGCTGAGACAAAAGTCTTTGACCAGTGTGTGTTGCCACTTTTCAGTGATGATATATGGATCTGAAACGTGGTCACCCAAAGAGCGATGGAGCTTCCCAAATAGGTTACAGAAGAAAAAAGTTGTCATGCAATTTATTAATGATAGTTATAATATAATGTAATGTAATATTATGTAACTTGAAGGAGCGCTAAAACTATCATTAATAAATTGCATGACAACTTTTTTCTTCTGTAACCTATATTTTGAGCAGGACGTCTGTCGTGCGTTTGCAAAATACCATTTTCCATGTTCGTCTTGCTAAATGTCCAGCTCAAAACGTTTTATTCAATGATTTGCTTGATTTGCTGAGGAGTTCTGTAGTAAATCTCTGTTTGTTCATTTTCGTGAATCTACCGAATAAACTTGTTTTGTGCTACTGAACCAGTTATTTCCAGAACGCCGCGACAACTTTGAAAACCACTTTGAATGTGAGCCCGGAATAAGTTATGCCCGAGATGGTGCTATTGTTGCAGCCGGTCGCTTTTCTGAAAATATACGGAACGAAGTCTTTGTATTAATCTATACAGGGTGTTAGGTAAATGGGTATATGAGCCGACACTAGCCCATGTTAACATGGGCATATAAATGGTATGGTGAAGTCAGAAAATTAATATCATCATTTTAATTATTTTAATTTTCATACAAATCGGATTTTATAAAATTTATTTTACCTGTTACGGTTAATGTGATAAATTGAAAATCCCAACTAATATTATAAATGCGAAAGTAACTCTGTCTGTCTGTCTGTCTGTCTGTCTGTCTGTCTGTCTGTCTGTTACGCTTTCCCGCTTAAACCTCGCAACCGATTTTGATGAAATTTGGCATAGAGATAGTTTGAGTCCCGGGAAAGAACATAGGATAGTTTTTATCCCGGTTTTTGAAACAGGGACGCGCGCGATAAAGTTTTTCTGTGACAGACAAAATTCCACGCGGGCGAAGCCGCGGGCGGAAAGCTAGTTATTAACCGGTCATTATGAATAATTACCGACAGTCGCGGTAAAAGTGATAAATTAATCACATTTAACAGTGATTATTTAATAATTCAACCTTAGTACTAACAAATTTCATAAAAGAGAACAACATCTTGTGTACGTGCTCGTGTACAGCCAAACTTTTGAACGTTTTGATATCATAATATATTAATATAATTTGGCATAATGAATTTTTAATGTTTCTTGCATGATATTACTTTTCCATGATGCCTATAACATAATGTTTTGATTTAAAGTGAAAAATAGGTTAATAGTCCAGTAGAATTAGCTTTTAAATCGGAAATAATTCCTACAAAAGATTTTATTGCTTTAATGGCTTCATTGGTTGCCCATTAAGACTCTCCTAAGTTTTCGACTTCGACGGAGTTGTGCTTAAGTGGTGGGGGGCCCCGAAAGGGGCGCTTTTTCGGTTTTCCAGTTATACCGCGTAAAGGACTTACCCTATCGAAAAGTGGTCTTCCTGATGGTTGAAGGGCATTTAATTCTGCATTAAATAAGACCAAATTCATATGTTTTGAACAAACCGTTCTCGTGCAAATGATCGGCAAAGTAGAAAATATGTGTATAATTAATGACCCTCTCCACGTCCAATGGCTCGTTACCCGCAGGCTTCCAAGTCTTGAAAAGGAGCGCCTCAACCAGTGTAACCCTATCAAGGCATACGAGCTGGATTCGCCTATCCTTGTTCGTCCCAGCCGTTCCTTAACTGCGGTTGCTGCACCTCTTCCTGGCACTCACCTGAACGACTCTGTGTTACCTACTGTGGCTGCCCCTCTTCCTTGTATCCTCCTGCACGACTACGTTGCCTAGCCGTATGCCTGGTCTAAGGTTTGACGCCAAAAATCAACAACAACAAGTTCATATTAAAACGCTGAAGAGTTTTTTGATTGTTTGTTTGAACGCGCTAATCTCAAGAATTACTAGTTTGATTGAAATAATAATTTTTGTGTTGAATAGCTCATAAATTGAGGAAGGCTATAGGGTATATACAATCTCTCTACGACTAATAGAGCCGAACCAGTAAAGAAAAATGTTGCAAGCACGGAAAATAGTATTTAAACTATTTTCACGCGTGCGAAGTTGATTTTGTGGCGTCGAACCTTGGACCAGGCATACGGCTAGGCAACGTAGTCGTGCAGGAGGCTGCAAGGAAGGGGGACAGCCACAGTAGGTAACACAGGGTCGTTCAGGAGAGTGCAAGGAAGAGGTGCACCAACCGCAGTTAAGGAACGGCTGGGACGCACAAGGATAGGCGCATCAAGCTCGTAAGCCTTGATAGGGTTACACTGGTTGAGGTGGCCCTTTTCAAGACTTGGAAGCCTGTGGGTAACAAGCCATTGGACGTGGAGAGGGTCATTAATTATACGTATATTTTCTACTTTTCCGAACTTTAGCGCGAGAACGGTTTGTCCAAAACATTTGAATTTGGTCTTATTCAATGCAGGATTAAGTGCCCTTCAATCGTCATAAAGACCACTTTTCGATAGGGTAAGTCCTTTACGCGGTATAACCGGAAAACCGAAAAAAACGCCCCTTTCGGGGGCCCCCACCACTTAAGCACAACTCCGTCGAAGTCGAAAACTTAGGAGAGTCTTAATGGGCAACCAATGAAGCCATTAAAGCAAAAAATCTTTTGTAGGAATTATTTCCGATTTAATCAATTTTTGTGTTTAATTCTACTGGCCTATAAGGTGCGGCGATTATTCATAATATTCACATTTATCACTTTGACCGTAACATACCCATTTACCTAACACCCTGTATACGTCACTTTTCGGGGACTTTTCCTGTGAAAAATTAAAAACTAGGTTTTGACATTGTATGAATTGAGACGATGCTTTTGTTGCAGCCAGTTGCTTTGCTGAAAATGTAAACGAAAAGGCTATATTGACGTACATACGTTACTTTTCAGGGTCTTTTTTCTGTCAAGAATGCAAAAACTAGTTTGAAGCCTGTTTTTCATTATTGCCATGTCCTGATTTACATGTGATTTCTGCATAAAAGTAAAGAAATATGAGGCAACTGTGGTGACTGACTACATCAACAGATAGCTCAAACTAAGCGGATTGCGCTGAAAGGCACGCAGATAGGTATTGTGGCGTCGGCTAAAACAGAATACCAAACACCCACCAAGGGGATGAACAGGGGTTCAAAGATTAACGCGAGCTTAGTTCTGGGCAAAAATTTGTATACCAAAGTGTACAATTTGAACATGTCTAAAAAAGATGTATCAGATTTTTCACATTATAATAAATCTGTAGAGAGGTCAATTCTGTACATGAAATATATTTTCAAAATAACTATCAGGGGGTGATAAATTATCGTTATTGATGCCAAAAATGCAATCAGTAAAATTTTGGTCTGTCTGTCTGTATGTTCCTTATAGAAACAAAAACTACTCTACGGATTTTAACGAAACTTGGTACAATTATTCTTCATACTCCTGGGCAGATTATAGTATACTTAGGAATTCCCCCGGGAACGGGAATTAGCGGGAAAATCCTTTTGTATGAAAAATCTAAAACGCTTAAGTTAGACGATTGAAATTTGGCATGCAGGTACCTTAGTAAACTTAAAGCTTAGTTACAACAGGATATTGCAAAATTCCCACGGGAACGGGAGTTAGCGGGAAAAAACATTTGTATGAAAAAATCTAAACCGCTTACGATAGATGAAGGGGGTAAAACGGCATCCACGCGTACGAAGTAGCGGGCGGTCGCTAGTTACAAAATACTTACCTACAGCTACGAAATTGACTGACCTGACCAAATGTCACGCACTGCTTCTTCTTAGCACTGGCCTACACTATAGTCCAGTCATTATAGTAAGTTCACCTCGGAATTCGAGATACCCAGCTGTAAGTCTGTAAATACGTGTATATTGACACCCTAAAAGTTGTCTCAAAACCTACATATGGTAGGGTGTAAGCAACTATTAAATTTCAAGGTCAACGGTCACAAAAATCGGTTTTCTGCGCTTTTTTTAGAAATATCTCATTTCCTATGGGTTTTTTGCTATTTGTATTTATTATCAATATTGTAGAATACTAAATTCTCTACAAATTTTGTTTTAAAATTTTTTTTATACGGTGAACCGTTTTCGAGATAGAGGGCGGAGAGCGCGCGGTCACTGCATCACTTCAGGTCAACTTAAGCGGTTTAGATTTTTCATACAAAAGGATTTTCCTGCTAATTCCCGTGGGAATTTCGGGAATTCCTTGTTGTAACTAAGCTTTAAGTTTACTAAGGTACCTACATGCCAAATTTCAAGCGTCTAACTTCCGTTAAGCGTTTACATTTTTCATACAAAAGGATTTTCCCGCTAATTCCTGTTCCTGTGGGAATTCCTAAGTATACTATAACCTGCCCAGGAGTATGAAGAATAATTGTACCAAGTTTCGTTAAAATCCGTCGAGTAGTTTTTGTTTCTATAAGGAACATACAGACGGACAGACAGACAGACAAAAATTTTACTGATTGCATTTTTGGCATCAGTATCGATCACTAATCACCCCCTGATAGTTATTTTGAAAATATATTTCATGTACAGAATTGACCTCTCTACAGATTTATTATAAGTACTAGCGGCCGCCCTCTATCTCGAAAACGGTTCACCGTATAAAAAATGTTTTTGAACAAAATTTGTAGAGAATTTGGTATTCTACAATATTGATAATAAATACAAATAGCAAAAAACCCATAGGAAATGAGATATTTCCAAAAAAAGCGCAAAGAAACGTTTCTTGTGACCTTTGACCTTAAAATTTAATAGTTGCTTACACCCTACCGTATGTAGGTTTTTAGACAACTTTTAGGGTGTCAATATACAAGTATTTACAGACTTACAGCTGGGTATCTCGAATTCCGAGATTCTTACATAATTTAAGCTTAAATGACTGGACTACTATTGGACAGACACCGTGAGGTTTAAATGAGACATATAAAATCGCTTTTTAAAAGCCTATTTGCAAAAAAATATTATTATGACTTTATGACTTTCTACGGAACCCAAATAAATCTAACAAAGCCGTATAAAAGTTGTTTTTAGGTCGGTGCGGTTTCACTGCAAAGCTGCAAAAGTATGAATAATGAAGTATCTTTGCACACGGTAATTATAAAGGGCTATGTTCCTTAGCCTGGTTCTTGACCTCTTTTCTTGTATTATCTTTTAATTATTCGACAAGGGGTGGATTGTGTTAATAAAGGTGATAATTTTCCTGTTAAGGAAAACATTCTTGACGGTTTTCTGGTAGAATAAAATAGGTCGTTTTGTCGCGTCCAGTCCCTGTAATTAAAAATGGTTAAACTTTTATTAAAAAGAGCATAAATCTTAACGGTATTGTATGTTTTGAACTAAGTTCATTATAGCTTGTTTTGTGGTGCAAAAATAATAAGTTATTTCAACCTAACTAAAGGTTTTTTTACCCCTATTTATTGGTACGTTTTTGGGTTTAAGCTACGCTATGGAAGACGTTTTATATTCATTACATACGTTGAAGGTCACGTGCAAATATAAAAAGTTTTGATTATTATCAAAATGATTCCTATGCTATTGTTAAAGTCAAATATGAATTCCTCATCCCAAAGTATTTCACTTATAAGAGTCATAAAGTTTGACTACGAGTAAGTATAAAGCCTAGAGACAGAACTAAAACTGAGTGAACACTAACATACTGCAATTCCAACTTTCCCATTTCACTTTTAAACTTTGGTCTTTCAAAACTTTGAAGTTGAGCTTAAGCTGTAGGGAGCAAGATTTTGAATATTTAAGAATCAAACGAACTTACCTGTGATGTTTGATATCTAATTATACGAGTGTCTTGACCGAAGATGATTACGTTTTACATGCAGCAGTACCTGGGATGATGCCGTCCTTATCACACTTTTAGAGAATATTTATTTAAAAATATAAGTTTTAAATATAATAAAGTACGTGTTTTGACACCTCAGCACCGTAGTAGGTACATTCCGCGGTCCGCCATATTTCTTGTCATTATTTTAGAGCAAATTTTTTCGATCGGTTAAGGGTAATTATTCTCGGGTGAGGTGGGACTGTAATCATCTTCGGTCAAGACACTCGTATAATTAGATATCAAACATCACAGGTAAGTTCGTTTGATTCTTAATTATACTTCGTATCTCTCCCGAAGATGATTACGTTTTACATGCAGATGTTTAGAGCATCGAAAAAATTACAACCGTAGAAACTATTAACTTGTTCAAGGTATTTTAGTTAATAAACAAAACATTGTTTACTTTTGTAATAATTAATGATGGTTTTGAAACGAACAGTTAGCAAAATCACAATCACACAAAAAGTTAAATTAAGTAAGTTTCTAGTCTAATATTTAAGAAATGCCTACTTGACAGGATTCGGTCCACCAGCTTGCAAGCGTTACGAATGACTTACAAATTTTAAATTATTTATTATTATTATTAAATTAACGCCAGCCCGGTGGGCGCAGACGTAGCCCGAATGGCGGGTATTATGAGCGCTATAAAAATCGATATTATCAAATTTGAAGTTCTACTGAGTTACCACTTTTTAAGTGGTTTTTGGTAACTGACAAAAAGATTATCATCTGTGCGTATACCAATAGTCCTGTCAATGTAAAATTTAAGTGTTGAGGCAGTGCAAGGTTTTCCATAATGTACGGTAATATATAGGTACAATAATAAATGGTTGATAAAATTAATCGAGACCGGTTTTAATGTTTTCATCAATTTCATACCTACTTTAAATTATATTTAGTCTGGATACAATGAAATATTATTAGTAATATTATTAGATAAACTCGGAGTATTCATTATCTGTGCAGAAACCAGAACTAGAAGAGTTATACACTTAACTGTAAATTTTTTCAGGGAAATGATAATTTAATACCAAGTAGTGTCATATTTAGGCGGTCTGAGGCGAAACACGCTTTTGATAAAACTTTTGATACAGTCATTAGTAGCAATATAATAATAACAGTATAGATAAAGTCAAACGGTAACCATTGAGAGTACTGTACTGTAACTAACACCAGAATAATTGAATTTGTCCGTTGAGTATTCCAATAAATGAGCTGAATTTGAATTACAACCATGATTTCAGACCTGAAGTATATTGTATGTACTATGTGAGAAAGATGTCATTAACATATCCAGAGAATTAGTAGGTGCGCCCCGCGTCAACAGCGATTGCCTGATAAGTTGCCGACCATCAGGGTTAAATCCGCATGGAGAAGATGATCAACTCTGAAGGGCGAACACAACAGATTTTTGTTAGGTTCGAAAAGTATGACTTTTGAAACGAGGAGCTTTGACCACAATAGGTACCACGGTAGTATAGGTCAGAATGATACTACTACAATGCCCTTAGCGCCATTATTTTTTGTTTTGTATAAAACTTTTTAGAGTTACATTAAATGTGAAAGTATCAATAACTTCGGAAATAGGGTCTAACTCCCAAGATGCATTCGTAGAACATTGGTGATTTTGAATAGTAAATGTACTTGCAAATAAGACGAATTCTGAAATACCAAAATGCAATTTCTGTAAATGCGTAGTCTGCTAAATTCATAGTACGTGTCTATATTTGATTGACGAGATTCGAAATCTGTGACCACGTTTTCACACCCAACCACACAAATTCCATAACTCTCGAGCAATATTATTTAAATTTGTGTGCTGTATACTACCCCTTTTCTTTATTAGGCAATAACCGTTGTATTGTCTATTCTTAATAAGTAGGTGAGATGCAAATGTTTCAAGATCATAGAGTGTTCAAATCATAGAGATCAAATTCCAGGGTATTTAAATGTAAAAGTAACTGTAACTGGGACCAATTTCCGATGGCTGTTACACGTTGCGCGATTGCGGTTGAGGTTGACCAGTGGTTGAGGCATCGAAACAAATCATTTGATTGCACGGTACATGATGTGCTGTGTCAATGTAATCTCTCCAGTCTCCACTATGCTAAATTATCCTGTTTTCGCCTCCGAGATTTATTTTACCGTGTAGTAGTACCCCTGTACGACAAGCCAATCCGCACACAATATTCAGCGTAGTAGTAGTAAAAAACAAAAGAGCGGGCAACCCCACCCCTACCACGCTGTGGGCTCGGTGTCCGAGCGGTCTCATTCCTTTGTGCGCACGCGCAACGACCGCACGCAGTATAAGAAAAATGCTTAAGTGACGTCACCAGGACGTTTTTTACCGACAAAAAACGTAATTATTTTAAGTTGTGCAGTGTAGTGACGAGAATTAGAACAAGGTTGGTTGTAACAACTATTTTGTGCAAGTGCTCGTACATTTTTATTATAAGCGTTGTGACACGACGCGTAACTTTGACCCATTTATAGCTCCAAGTTAACGCGCGATGTTAACCAGTAGCCATTTTTTGCTCCGAGGTAATGCGAGATGTTACCCAGTAGCCATTCTTTTGCTCCGAGGTAATGCGAGATGTTACCCAGTAGCCATTTTTTTCTCCGAGGTAATGCGAGATGTTACCCAGTAGCCATTTTCTGCTCTAGCGAGTTAATACGAGATATTAACCAGCAACCACTTTATATTCGGTCATTTTTGCGGGTCATTTTTTAACCAGTAGCGTTAATACGAGATATTAACCAGCAGCCACTTTGTTCGGTTATTTTTTAACCAGTAGCCGTTTTTTGCTCTAGCGAGTAAAAACGAGATATTAACTACCGAGATAGCCAGGTATTGTAATATTATTCACTCTTACGAGTTAAGTATCTTCTTTTCGGCCATTTTTAAAAGCCGTAAAAACAGAACATAATGAGCTCATACAGAAAAATGTTGCGTTTGTACGAAACTACCCACATTAAGAGCTTGCCTTCTTGGCCTTGCACCTTATGAACCATCAACCGTCTTGGAGCATGATGACCCGGCGCCGCGGACGCACTCGCCCCAGTCGAGCCTCCGCCTACTTTTATAACGACCGATGACCCTGTGGCCATACACATTGTTCAATGCTACAAAGGGTAACTGAATAATTTTGTTGTTTCGTATTTTTATACATTACACCAATCGATATTGGTCTAAATACAAAGGCTAGTAAGAAAGAAATAAGTATCAGATCAAAATTCAAAGTGCATTTATGTAGATTCATTGCTATTATAAGGTCAGAATAAAAGATCCTAAATAAACCTTAGGCCGGTTTGTTGACCGAACCGAGTCGAAGTGGAAATAAATGCCTACTTTATATATGAAGTATGACAATATGTCGTTTTTTCTATGCAACGACTCATATTAACTGACATTGTGATTGTGAGTACTTATCAGTCTCACATTTTTTTGTTGGAAACTTACAAAGATCTTTCTACATTTCCGGTCGGTCGACCAATTACATCGACGGTCGACAACTATAACTCATTATAATCCTCTAAAACGGGAAAAGAGGTATTTATTTGATATGACAACTAATCCAGGCTGCTGCACTGAATATATAATTTAAGCTTTAGCCGTTCGCATAACTGTGTGAATCGAGGCTTTATACAGAGGCCGTACCGACAAGCTACGCCCTGCTGTATGGTATGATGGGCTAAGACCTATCACCCGCCCGCGGCGCGGCGCAACCACGCCGCCTTCCACAAGCGCAGGCGCCTTTATTTACGCCGCAGCGCCGCGCCGCCGCCGCCGCATGCCCAGCGCTGCCAGAGCACCGCGGGAAGCGCCATCAAAGACCGACCAGAACACCAAGGTAACCCGCGTCCCTAGACGACGCGCCATCTATGTACAGGTATGTGCTGGCCGCTTAAAATATTGTTATTTTAAATGCAATGTACCTAATATCCGGTTACAGAATTTATTGTACCGAGATACCTATTCGATTCCCGATTCGAACCCAGATGATTTTTTTTCATAATCATCATAACCATGCGAGTAAACATAATTAATTATACATAACAAATAATTATACACGTTGGCGCAGAGACGTTGATATTAAGAATATTCTTAATCGCATCCGTCGACACGAGTACATTCTGAGATTACCCACTTGTTAAAAAAAAAAAAAAAAATGTTCCTAGATGGTGGACTTAGATAGCGTTTATATTATAAGATGCTAAACAAAGTTTATGTGGTTTAAGCACTTCAAAAGGGATGATATTTTAACCGCAATTAAACTTTTAACAAAAGATTCATTTATGGTTTAAAGAAACTTATTAATATAAAATATGTTTATTACATAAACACGATAGCCACTGAAAAGCAAATAGAATTATGGTCTTATTTTAACGGATGTTTGTTTTTGTATCTGAACAAACAGGCAACATTTTTGTTTGTCTCTTTGCGGCCTTTCTTTAGCCCTGATACTTTTACAAAGTTTATTTTTTTATTCATGACGTCTCACCAGCTTGTATCTATAAATAATAGATAAAATCTAAGAGCTTCCTTAAACTGTATCGGTATCGGTACATAAGATGACGTCATTTTTTTTCTTGTATTGGAAAAACATTGTTATGTAGGTTTGTACCTACTAATTGTAAGGTTTTTATTATTTTATTCAAAGATTTAATTTAAAATATTACTTTTCTTTACGTATTGCATTATATTATCAGTTAAAATTATTTAAATCAATTATTTCAATGAATTAATAGCACTCAATTGATTTACCGAGTAATTCAATTGACTGTTGAAACTTCCTGTACCGGTTTACTTAAGGCGAAACGACTCGACAGGTTGGTCATTCTGTGCAAGAGAGCGGCAGTGAACAGTCGTGTCTTCAAGCCTTGTACTTGATAATAAAAGTGAAATAAAGTGTTGAAGTGCTATTCTGAAGACTTTTATTGGTGAAACTCTTACAAGTCAGAAGCGGGATAACCAACGTATTTTAATATTATCTAAAGTTTTGTGTTTCAAGAATTATTGATTAAATAGAATATAGAATTAAATTGAATATATAACCACATGCCTTTTATCTTTCCGAGGTTCAATGGAACGAACAAGTTATGATCAAAACCGCTACTCCCATCGACTGGAGACTCCGCCGCGAAGTCAGAGCCCTGTACTTCAAGTGCCGATGATCGAACGAGGTCAGAAGCGAAAATTGTCTCCTCGGTGCGAGCCTTCGAAGAGAAGCCGGCCTCGCAGCCGGACACGCAGCCGGCCTCGCAGCCGGACACGCAGCCGGCCTCGCAGCCGGACACGCAGTCGGCCTCGCAGCCGGATACGCAGCCAGCCTCGCAGCCGGCCTCGCAGCCGGATACGCAGCCGGCCTCGCAGCCGGCCTCGCAGCCGGCCTCACAGCCGGACCCGCAGCCGGCACTGCAGCAGCGGTCACCGCCGCAGCAGAAGCCTTCGCCAGAGGGAAAAGGAGTTGGAGCAAGAGCGACGTCATGCAGGCAGCGAGCGAAGCGGGCGTCCCGCGGGCAGCGAGCGACGTGAGCGTCACGGGGACAGCGAGCAACGTCGGGGACACATCGACGGCGAGAGGCGCTACGAGTCTCGGCACCATCAGCAGCACGAACGATCAAGGTCATGTAGCCCTTTATTTTCCTCTAAAGATGTTATTAAGATTATTCAATCGTTTAAAGATAGTTCTGCGTCGCAACCGACCGAACATGGTGCACATTCTTATAGCAAACTTGATCATAAAAATATCTTACCAGAATTTGACCCATCTGTTAAAAGTCAACGCATGGAGGTGTGGCTCAGAAAGGTGAACGAATGTGCATCTGTCTACGGTTGGGACGAGAGAACTACTATACACTTCTCAATGCAAAAACTGCAAGGACTGGCCAAAACTTGGTACCAGAGTTTGAACACTATTCTTTTTACGTGGCCTGAATGGCAAGAAAAACTGATTAAGGCATTCCCTAGCGAACAAAATTATGGCCAGTCCTTGGAGGATATGCTAAAACGTAGGAGTAGATTTAATGAGCCAATAGAAAATTATTTTTATGAAAAGCTCGCATTAATTAATCAATGTGACATCACGGGGAAACGTGCTGTCGACTGTATCATTCATGGGCTCAGCGACAAAACTACCAAATCGAGTGCGATTGCCTTAAGATGTTCAGAACCTGATCAGCTTTTACAATTTTTACTGAGTAATAACGAGCACAGTCATCAAACATCTTTCAAAAATAAACATTTTAATGAGTCGATAAATTCTAATGATAATAGTCAACAAATTCGATCAAACGCACGACAAAACCTACATAGCACGGCTTTGTTTTGCTATAATTGTAAGGAAAGGGGACACCCCTATATAAAATGTACTAAACCCTTGATCAAATGCGAATTTTGCAACAAAGTAGGACACAAAACTGAGAATTGCCGATCAAAACAGGACGGGCAGACTACGAAGGCTACCACTGTACAAAAAACAATGAGAATTTCTAATTCAAATTTAAATGACAAATTCATTAAGAAAGTTTTAATTAATGAAGTACCATTGGAAGCCTTCGTAGACTTTGGGAGTGAAGTCACATTGATTAGAAAGTCTAGTGCTATCGAATTAGGAATTTCACATGACGGGGTGCCTACGATAATGAAAGGTTTTGGTAATGGACTCGTGCAGTCCTTAGGCTCAGCTTTGTTAAACTTAAACGTTGATGGAGTTGCCGCGACGGTTACATGCAAGGTGGTTGACGATCATTTGCTTGATAAGCCCATGCTAATAGGTCAAACTTACTCCGAACAACCCCACATTATAGTTTACAAAGATTCCACTACTTTGAAATTTTTTGACGTTGGTGCGGAAATAGCTTCTAATAGTTACGAAGATGAGGAACGGCAATCAATAAGGATCAGAATGATAGCAAAATGTAAATTATATGGTACAGCTAGTGTTAAAGCAGCTACAGAATATGTTTATACCGGTAACATTTTAGTAGAAACAAAAATCGTAGGAAAGCCGAATGAACAATACATTGTGTTTGGTGGCATTTACAAAGTACAGAATGGTTTATTGAACGTGACGGTAGCACCGTGTACAATTCCATGTTTGGTCCAGGAGAATTTTGTTTTCTCTCGCGCAGAGAAAGTAGAAGTAGTTAAAAGATTGGTTGTAACGACTTCACCAGGACTGAGCAATCCTGAAGAGTCCGATTTTAGTAAGATTGACGAGCACCAAATAAAATTGGGACCGTCAATATCTGAAACAGACAAGTCTCGACTATTAGAAATTTTACGGCGCTATGAGCGCTGCTTTGCTTTCAATCTAAATGAATTAGGTTGTACTGATGCTACTCAGATGAAAATAGAATTAAATAGCGATCGACCGGTAGTTTACAGGCCGTACAGACTTTCTCATCATGAACGGGAAAAAGTACGTACCATGGTGAGCGATATGTTAGGAGCAGGTGTCATTAGGGAATCCGTTTCAAATTATGCCAGTCCAATAATCCTGATTCGAAAAAAGGACGGGATGCTGCGTATGTGCATAGATTATCGGATGCTAAATTCCATAACGGTGAAGGAAAGGTATCCGATGCCAATAATTGAGGATGAGGTGTGTCGGCTAGCTGGGCAGGAATGGTTCATCACCCTGGATCTGATGTCAGGCTACTACCAGGTGCCAATAGCTGAGGAGTGTAAATATTTGACGGCGTTTGTTACTCCGGACGGCCAATACGAGTTTAATCGCATGCCGTTCGGATTAGCAAACGCACCGGCGGTATTTCAGAGGATGATGAACCATGTCCTAGGGGCGGCGCGTTTTGATAAAGCTACCGTGTATATTGATGACGTATTAGTATACGGTAAAGATCCAAATGAAGCCCTTTCAAGGCTCGAGGAGATATTACAGCTTTTGGATGATGCAAATCTAAAACTGAATTTGGCAAAGTGTAGCTTTCTGCAAAATAAAATAGAGTACTTAGGATATGAAATAAGTTCTGCTGGAATGAGGCCTGGTGAAGCGAAAATCCGGTGTGTATCGGATTTTCCACCACCTGACAACGTTCATAAAGTACGTCAATTTCTAGGGCTTGTTAGTTATTTCCGAAAATTTATTAGAGGATTTGCTGAACTAGCTGCTCCACTCACCAAACTACTAAAAAAGGACACAAAATGGGAGTGGACAGAGTCTCAAGAACGAGCATTTTCCGACCTTAAATCGAGACTAGTGACTAGACCAGTCCTTGCGATTTATGATCATTCAGCAATCACAGAGCTCCACACCGACGCTAGCCGACTAGGAATCGGGGGAATTCTCCTTCAGCGTGCACCCGATAGTGATGAGCCCCTAAAACCTGTTGCGTACTATAGTAGGCAAACTACCCCAGAGGAGAAAAATTTTCACTCGTACGAGCTTGAAACTTTGGCCGTGGTGTGTGCTTTAAAGAAATTTAGAGTATATCTTCTCGGGAAAGAATTTAAGATCGTCACGGACTGTAGTGCCCTACGCTCAACGTTCTTGAAACGCGACCTCATACCTCGCGTAGCACGGTGGTGGCTTGCGCTACAAGAATTTAACTGCACCGTAGAATATAGAGTAGGCGCGAAAATGGCTCACGCGGACGCACTCTCTAGAAACCCGGTTGTAGACTCTGAGATTAATGACACGGAACAGTTACCTACTATTTTGGCTATTAGCGATGAAGACTGGCTTCTCACTTTACAATTAGGTGACACAGAACTTTTAAGAATTCGGAACATTTTAAATAATGATTTGGATACGAAGGGGCTTGAATATATTAAAGAAAATTATCTGATCAAGGATAATAAACTGTTTAGGTACTTTGATGGGGATAAAAATAATATAAGATGGGTGGTTCCTAAAGGTGCTAGGTGGCAGGTATGTCGAATGAACCACGACAATATAGGACATGTAGGTACAGAAAAGACATTAGACCGGATTAAGAAGTATTACTGGTTCCCAAAAATGTCACGGTTCATAAAAAAGTACGTGACTGCCTGTGTTGATTGTACTTATGCAAAAAAAACTAGTAACAAGCATGAAGGGTTGCTTCATCCTATTGCCAAGGTTGAAGTGCCCTTTCATACTCTGCATACAGACCATTTGGGCCCGTTTGTGAGATCTAAAAAGGGAAATACCCACATACTCGTGACAGTAGACTCCTTTACCAAATTTGTCTTTATTAAACCGGTGAAAAATACTAATACACAGAATGTAATTAAAGTGTTAGGAGACATATTCGATACTTTTAGGAACCCTGACCGTCTGGTTAGTGATCGAGGAAGTTGTTTTACTTCGCACGCTTTCAAAAGGTTTTGTTCAGATAGAGGCCTTAGGCACGTACTAAACTCAGTGGCGAGTCCAAGATCCAATGGACAAGTAGAACGATATAATCGTACTATCTTGGACTCGTTAACTGCACAAAATCTCAGAGATGACGAGAGGAATTGGGATTGTAAGATAGGAAGGATACAGTGGGGTCTCAATAATACCTTGCAGAAGACGATAGGCAGGACCCCCGCTGAAGTAATGTTTGGAACTTTGATGAACAGTGAAAGTAATCCAGCATTCAATGAAATAGCAGACCTGACCCGTCAGTCGTGCGATTTATCAGCGATTCGTGAGGAAGTAAAGAGTAGGATTGATCTCGAACAAAATAAACAAAAGCAGGCTTATGATAAGGGACGAAAACCGGCTAGAGTTTATACAAACGGTGAGTTAGTTAAAATAGCGAAATCAGCATTTCAAAATGACGGCAAGAGCACCAAACTTTTGCCTTGTTACGAAGGGCCGTTTAAAGTAGTGAAAATATTGGGAAATGATCGTTATAAAGTGGCACCCATACCTGGTTTCGAAGGCATGAAAAATAAGCGTAGTACTACCGTGGCCGCAGATCGTATGCGACCATGGATACATATAGCCTCACTGGAGTTGGATAATGATAGCGATGAGACCCTAAAGGGTAATGGCAACTAGGATAAAATGATGTTGGATGAGCACTAGAGATGATACATTAGATTTACATAGTTGAATAAAGTAATAATTGTAAAAAGCTGATTAGATGGATAAATAAATAAATTGATAGATGTTTATTATGATTTTGCTGCAAAGATGGTTGTTACATTGTTTCAGGTCAGTCACGAGACCACGTGAGCGAGCGGGTTCGTGGCTCGACCTTGTCAAGTATGGTTTTTAAAGAGTGAGATGGACAGTGAGTGATTTACTCTGGATTGATGAGAGCCAAGCGCGAGACACGTGAGCGAGCGGGTTCGTGGCTTGGCCTGGTTTAATCTTGTGAAATGAGGGTTTTCAATGATTATCTGATAGTTAAGTTATATCGAGGTAAATAGACTACTACTAAAAACTTTTGTTGTATTATATTCATAAATTATGTACTTATTTACTTGATTAACGCTATGATTATTGAGATTTGAGATTTTTGAGATATGAGATGTCAAAAATAAATGAATAGTTAAATTTAAAATATGTGATGTTAATTTGCATGCATTTAGTGTAACTGAAATAATTGTATAAAGGATTAATCAAGATCACTAGGTAGGCTTTCGCGAAAAGAATTTAACCCGCCGAGATGTTTCTTGCTTGTTCTTTTACTCGAGACGGGCCGGTTATGGTTGGAACAAGCATAAACTTAAGTTAAGTCAGAAGATAGACAAATGTGATCTATTATTTGTATGCACTAATGACACAACTTGCCGAGTGTAAGGTTTCCAACAGAGGCGTGTATGGGGACATACACGTTGTCAGGACGGTCGAGTGTAAGGTTTTTATTATTTTATTCAAAGATTTAATTTAAAATATTACTTTTCTTTACGTATTGCATTATATTATCAGTTAAAATTATTTAAATCAATTATTTCAATGAATTAATAGCACTCAATTGATTTACCGAGTAATTCAATTGACTGTTGAAACTTCCTGTACCGGTTTACTTAAGGCGAAACGACTCGACAGGTTGGTCATTCTGTGCAAGAGAGCGGCAGTGAACAGTCGTGTCTTCAAGCCTTGTACTTGATAATAAAAGTGAAATAAAGTGTTGAAGTGCTATTCTGAAGACTTTTATTGGTGAAACTCTTACATAATCAATGTATGATTAATGCTAATAATACTATTGATAGTCTTACAAAGTAAGGCTTCATCATCATTATTATTATTTATTTACTAAAAAAAAAAAAAAAAAAAAAAAAAAGGTCAGTTTTAACTTCATGTACTGTTTTAAAATTGGTTCGTATAAATTATTTATGTATAACGTTAGAATTCTCATAAGAAGAGATGCGACATCATGAAATACATTGAATCATTTCTTATCTTGCTAAATCTTTTAGACAAGCAAAGTATCTTATTATGCGTTAAAGCGATAATAACTATGCCTTTATAAATATAACACAATAATAATTACATTGTAATCAATGTAATAGAAAATTATGCTCGTGCTTTGTCCTCGAGATTAGAAATAAGAACTATGTAGTATCACGTACGGTGATGCCAGTTTACGCACTGTTAGTTGAGGATATATTTTTTTTTTTTTTTTTTTTTTTTTTTTTTTTTTGTGGGTATCTCACTTTACATCTTATTTGACATTGGTATCCGTCGTCAGTCACGATTCAGTGCTCTGCCAGTTCGCACTTCTTCTACTTAAATACGTACCCAGTGTTAAAAATAGTGTTTTTGTGTCGTCAAAATGCCGAACGAAAAACGTCAAATGAGGATAAGGAACATTTGCTGAAGAAAATAAATAAATTGGAGCAGAAGATATGGGGTGCTGAACGTCGTTCAAGCGGTTCAACAGAAGATCATCGTTACACATTACCATAATGCGAACAACCATCCCGGGTTGTCTCTTTATGCCAGTTGTGTTTTTTGTCTGAGGGTTTGCGGTTTAACGTTTGAGTTCTACTCCTACCCCTAATTCAGACAATTGGAAAAATCGCAAGTTCATCGCCTTCAACCAAAAGAAGAAGAAGAAGAACATCATCATTACACATTACCATAATGCGAACAACCATCCCGGGTTGTCTCTTTATGCCAGTTGTGTTTTTTGTCTGAGGGTTTGCGGTTTAACGTTTGAGTTCTACTCCTACCCCTAATTCAGACAATTGGGAAAAATCGCAAGTTCATCGCCTTCAACCAAAAGAAGAAGAAGAAGAACATCATCATTACACATTACCATAATGCGAACAACCATCCCGGGTTGTCTCTTTATGCCAGTTGTGTTTTTTGTCTGAGGGTTTGCGGTTTAACGTTTGAGTTCTACTCCTACCCCTAATTCAGACAATTGGAAAAATCGCAAGTTCATCGCCTTCAACCAAAAGAAGAAGAAGAAGAACATCATCATTACACATACTACCATAGTGCGGGCAACCATCCCGGGTTGTCTCCTTATGCCAGTTGTGTTTTTTGTCTGAGGGGTTGCGGTTTAACGTTTGAGTTCTACTCCTACCTCTAATTCAGACAATTAGAAAAAACGCAAGTTCATCGCCTTCAACCAAACGAAGAAGAAGACAGATGCAGTAAGTTCTATCCATTATTACACATACTACCATGGTGCGGGCAACCATACCGGGTTGTCTTCTTATGCTAGTTGTGTTTTTTGTCTGAGGGTTTGCGGTTTAACGTTCGAGTTCTACTCCTACCTCTAATTCAGACGAATACGGTAAATTATTTTTATTATAATATTATCATTACACATACTACCATATTGCGGGCAACCATACCAGGTTGTCACGTTATGCTAGTTGTGGTTTTTTGTCTGACGATTTGCGTTTTAACGTTTGAGTTATTACCTACCTCTAATTCAGACGAATACAGTAAATTCTATTTACTTAATACAATATTATCATTACACATACTACCATATTGCGGGCAACCATATCAGGTTGTCACGTTATGCTAGTTGTGGTTTTTGTCTGACGATTTGCGTTTTAACGTTTGAGTTATTACCTACCTCTAATTCAGACGAATACAGTAAATTATATTTACTTAATACAATATTATCATTACACATACTACCATATTGCGGGCAACCGTACACGGGTTGTCACGTTATTTAATTTGTGTGGTTATTTTTGTCTGACAGTTTGCGATATTAATATATACTTGCCTCCAAATCAGACGTTCGTAATGTAATGATTTATCTATATCTAAGGGTTTGCGGCACTAAAAACTTTGCATTAATAACCTACTTCTAAATCAGATGTTCGAAGTTAATTATTTTTTTAAATAATAATTACCCATACTACCATACTGCGGAGCTGTGTGATTTTTATAATATGATGGTTTGCGGTATTATCAACAATACCTACCCTCTAAATCAGACGCAGAATCCTAAAAATATTACGATACTTACTGTATTGCGGGCAACTACAACGGGTTGTAATTTTACTGTCTTACCTACTTAATTCTTCAAGTCAAGTAAGTTCAAGTCTAAGTTTTTCGGTGATAACAATTTGGCGATATTTAATTTTAAATTGATATGAACGTTAATATTACTAGGCATGCAGATAATTCGTGTTAAGTTGTTACCTACCCGCTACATATTTTAGCAGGCAGTCAAAAGGGCTGTTCCATACTGGTAAAAGTACATATCACATTAAAAAAAAATAAAAAATAAATGCAATAATGCATACCTACTTGTTTAAAAATTGGGAGTTGTCTTAATAAGACATAATTTGATGGGTTTATATCCACACTACCGGGTGGTGATATGATACACGCCAAATCATTAGCAGGTGAAAAACCATTAGTGGCTATCGAAACATTGGACTCAGAACCCTTAGCCTCGAACCCTGCCGCCGCCGACGCTGCTGCTCTCGTTGACATCTGCGCCGCTTCCGCTGCTGCTGAAACTAGAAATCAATTAGATTCGACACCTGCAACGCTGTTGGTCTGAAACAGCTGCGCCCCTTCATGATGAGATTGTAATATTGGTGATGATCCTGTGTAGGACAAGCCTCAACACAATTACCTTAATATGAATTTCTTATCGATGCCAATCGCATTTTCTCGACTGTCTACTAAGAATTCCTTATCAGAAAAAACGTAATTCTACTTAGACTCATTAAAGATAAGATCAATTATTACCTACTTTGGGGCCAGCTGGCGCTGTGTGAAATTGTTAAAAGACTCATCTATTTATTTATTTATTACAAACACCGAAGATTGACGCCATGTCTTTTGATAAAAACTTTCCAAAACACGAAAAACTGCCTAGCGAACTTCAAAGTTTGGGGCTGATCTGGAATTGAATCCCAAAATCAAATCAGCAACCTTGAAGGGACTTCCCCGAAAGGCAGACAACCGATGAAAACAGAGGACTTGACCTCCTGACTTTCAAAACAGTCATCACGTGTCATGCTCGTGAGCGCACCAGCCGCATCCAGCTCAGAACCGCAACAGTTGAATCTCGTAAAATATGTCGGTTGGCTTTTAAATTTTTACCATCAGTGGTCACTAGTAATAAGTGACTCTGTTGTACTAGGATAGAGTTATGTGATTTCAATCTCACAACCAATAATAAATGTCAGTATAAATCACATAATACATGATTATATTCGGACATAGAAAAATTGCAATTATATCAGGCTATTCATAAACTTATATTAAGTGTCATGAAATATAGTACTCCGATGTCTCAACTACGGGATGGGGGGCGGCGTGTTACGGGGAAACTTCTGGGGACCCATGGTCCAACATCTATTTTATTTTATTAATATTATCTAATATTAAAAACATAATATAAGAATTAATCTGCAAAGATTCCAAACATTGACCTTTCTTGGCCTAAAAGTATTTACTAAGGATCTTCAAAATTTTCAGTTTCTCAGAATGAAATTCAGTTTTGTACACCGCATAGGTGGCGTGCAGTTTCCCCCCACTTAACACAAATAAAAATAATTGTGGCAATGATGCGAAACTAGAAAAATCATTATAATCATCAATACACAATGATGTGTCCTATCTAATGATCTATCTTATCTAGATAATAGCATGGTAGATACCGAATCTTGAAGAGTCCATTCAATATTAGTATGGACTCGACATTACCAAATTCACCATTTTATTATTTTTGCATTTGGAGAACGTGGCATCGTTAATTTTGCTAAATTCGTTATCGTTATATACCCTAAATTAGATAGGTACCCTGATGCATACGCAATTAAAATTTTAAGACAACAAGGTCAAGCTTATTTCTGCGGTTTCCTTCCTTTTTTGTATTACACATACATTGCAAAAATCACATGTGATCAAGCGACGGGTATACTAGCAGTACCCTTATAATGTAGTCTAGCTTTGTTTCTTTAATTGGATAAAAATAAAAACGCTACATGTGTCTAAATGTCTCATATAAAACGAAGATTACATCTTCATCTATCTATGGATATTATATCTTCATCATTGTCTGATGATCAAGCAGTACAATAATTGTTCAAGGAAATTGTTTTACTTTTACCATAACTATCATTCATTGAGGTATTAGATTCCACTATTTTAATAAAAAAATGTGAATTTCGATAGCTGTAATAAGCTTGTCTTTTAATTTGGCTGTCATATTGGAAACATAATCAGATATTATATGGTTTCCAAAAAATTTAAAATATTGAGAAATTAGCCATTTTACTGTCATTTGTTAGTGTAATTATTACACACATTGTTCAAACCTTCCTTATAAGCATTCAAATATTATGCATACAAATATTCAATTTAATCACGACATCGCGCCCAAGTTCACAACAATCAATCTTGGTATTGTTTTGTCAATTTATGTCATGTACAAGCATTTTGTGCAAAGTGCTGCTTACGAAATTGTTTACCGCTCTAACACCGAGCACTTAGTTTAGTCACAAGTTTAGTTCAATTAACATTGCAGGCTTGTGATATTGACACCTTGATATTCACCACTCACAGCACGAGGCATGCTGCCTCGTCTAGAGCACATACATTAGGAATTAATCTTGATTATCAGAATTACCCCCGGTTGGAGCGTTATTTCAAATAGCTACTTTGGGCAAATTCTTTAATAGAATTACTATTGCGTCCAGAAATAACAATCAACATTTAATTGCCAGAAGAACCTAATACTGACAATTGATTTGGGAAACAATAATTAACTTTCCCACTTACATTATGGTTAATATAACAGCTAATTATACTTGCCTTTAATTACTTACCCTTAATAATAATTATCAATTATACGAAAGTATTCACTCGGGTAACTACGACAGTTATGTCACACTTAATAGTAATTATAAAACAAGCATTGTATTCTTACTAATGATTTATTATTTTTGCAAAGTAATAAACAGCTTTGTTTTTATTATCATTTCACATCAGTTCTCTCAAAATCTACATAGTTCTTATTTCTAATCTCGAGGACAAAGCACGAGCATAATTAATGATTAAACGAACTTAAAAAGTGAAGTTCTATCATAATTATGCGAGGGCTTTGTCCGAAGAGATTAGAAACCCTCCCACCCGTCTTTAACAATAATATATGTATATTATTAAAAACACAAACCCCCATATTAGTGAAATGATAAAAAATACAAATTACTACTCCAAACTAACTGACGACGGATACCAATGTCAAATAAGATGTAAAGTGAGATACCCACAAAAAAAAAAAAAAAAAAAAAAAAAAAAAAAATATATCCTCAACTAACAGTGCGTAAACTGGCATCACCGTACGTGATACTACATAGTTCTTATTTCTAATCTCTTCGGACAAAGCCCTCGCATAATTATGATAGAACTTCACTTTTTAAGTTCGTTTAATCATTAATTATTGACGCATCAAAAAAGAAATCGGGCCGCTTGTAATAACAACCGGACTAGTGGACTTTGGTCAGTCAAAGAACGAATCAACCACATAAAATAAACTATGTATTATGTAGGTACCTACCAGTACTACCACTACTTGTAACCTTTAGTTTAGATTAAGGACATTTTTTAATAATACCAAAAAAAAAATAATGCGATATTATTTTACGAATCGATAACGCTGCCACAAACTCATAATAATGAATGAGTCTTTCTTCCCTTTCTATGAAGTATAAATTGAGAATTAGTATTTTGTTATTTTTTCTTAACATGATTATAAAAATTCAATCATCACAGTCATAATACTGAAGCTGACTGAATCAAGGTGTCTGAATAAAGACACGGAGTAGGAGCTTGGTTTAATATTGTCTCAGAAAATGTTAGACGCTTTGGTTTCAGTACATGTGTTTGAGCTAGTGCTTTGAATATGCTTTTAGTGTTAAATGTTAATTTCCTTTGTGGTAAACTAGATGGCACTGTTCTTACTTAGCTCACGATATCAAAGTATTTTTTCCGGCTTATAAGTACTTCAGTCTGATTTTTTAATAAACTGTCTATGCTCTGGAACTGGCGTTTGTTCTTTGCCTAACTCGGCATACCCTCGGACAGGGTCCTTACGAGACGGAGCATTTTTGAAGAAAGCAAACTACGAGGTGTGTCGAAGTTGGTGCATTTGGTTTTGGACAGTGGCGCTGCTGGCTGGATACAGACGAAGACCGATGAAGTTTTAAAAAGAAAAACAGTAGTGACAGTACTGACATTTGGTGAAGTGACAGAAAACTGAACGTGTTGATACATTGAAATGGAAATTTGGTGTGGTAGTGAAAATGTGGAAAATATTGAAGTGCAAGTTAAAACTGTAAGTACTTTGGAAGTTAAGTGTTTAGGACTTAGAATAGTTTCGCAAAAAGTGGAACTACGGGGAACCTATGCCCGATTTCAGAGCGAAATTGTGAGTTCTAACACTTAGAAGAAATTCAATCGGCAATTTGGGGACTTAGAATATTTGCGAAAATTGATGCAGAACTCAGAGTAATGAATGACTTGAAAAGTCAGATAGAAAAAGGAAGAATAAACTTCAAGAAATCACCCTAGGATCGGATTACTGAAACATTCGACACAGCGAGACTGGAGGCTTTGGAGGCGTTGATGAACAAGTTCATGGAACGGCATGAATCGATTATAGCGTCATATGAGAAGACGGACTTGGATGAAATTACTTATATCGAGGACGATGTGTTTGGAGTCGGCTGTGAAATGTACTTAGTATATAAAAGTGAATTAAAAACTACACTTATATCCTTGAATCCTGTAAGTACCGATTGTTCAGATTCGCCTTATTTTAATTCGAAAATCAGAGATAACAATGTCAATCTGCCTAAAATATGTAGGTATTCCGGGTTTTAATGGTAATTATTCTGATTTATTTATTTCCTTGGTTCACAACAATCCAACTCTTGAGGATGTCCAACGTTTGCATTATTTGAAAACACAATTAACAGGCGAAGCTGAACAATTGATTAAACATATATCTATAACTACTCTAAATTATAAAAAATGCTGGGATTTGTTACAAAAAAGATAATAATATGATAACAAAAGGTTTATGTCTAATTGCATTCTTAAACGATTGTTTAGTCAACGCACTATGAATTATGAGTCTGCACAAGTTTTAAAAAAGCTGGTAGATACCACTTCAGATTGTATTCATGAACTGTCAAATTTAGGAACTAATTCGGAATCCTGGGACATTGTCATTATTAATGTCAGTTTGAAGCTGGACGCTGAATGTAGAAAACAGTGGGGATTGCACGTAAATAATTGCGGTAAAGAGTTACCATCGTATTGTCTATTCAAAGAGTTTTTGGAAGCCCGGTTTCGCGCATTGGAATTTTTAGAACCTAATCAAATGAAAGATAATATTTATCCACACTGTAATGATAACCACAGGTTATATTTCTGTAGTCAATTTGCCAAAGAGGATGTATCAACTCGTTATGAAATAGTAAAGTCACTGGGTCTTTGTTTTAATTGTCTTGGGAAAGGTCACCTTGGAAAGTCGTGTCAAATTCTCACTAAATGCCGCATTTGTACAGGTAAGCATCACACGCTTCTTCATGGTAGACCAACTTCACTAACGCCAGCAGTAGCCACTGAATTGTCTGATGATGAATCAGAAATCGAGCAAAGTCAGCCAGAATCGTCTTGTGAGACGAATGAGACCGCGAATATTGTAAGCCATTTTGTGACAGGAAAGGTTTCTAACCAGACCTTATTAGCCACAGCTTTCATCAAAGCTGAGTCCAAAACTGGCTATCCTCTGATATTGAGAGCGTTGCTTGATCAAGGGTCGCAAGCATCGTTCATATCAGAAGCAGCCGTACAGTTGTTACGGCTGAGGAAAATTGCAGCTAAGAGCAGCATATCTGGATTGGGTGGTGGACATAGCGGCTTAACCTCGAGGTATGAGGTTATGGTAAATATTCGGTCGCTCAATGACCCCACATTCAAGGTGCAGGTTAGGGCACACGTACTTAACACAGTTACGTCAATTTTACCGCAAAAAAGTTTGTACTACCTAACTGGCACGTATTAGGTAGGATCAATTTAGCTGACCCGAAATACAATTCGCCAAACAAAATAGATGGTTTGTTAGGTTCCTATGTTTATGGTACTATTCTGAAAGAAGGTTTAATCAAGAGCCCTTCAGGTCTAATTATTGCGCAGGATACGTACCTGGGATGGGTATTATCGGGTCAGGTGGGCGGGAATGACGAGGAGCAGAATTGCGATAATGTTATTTTGAATTTACATGTCAAACTGGAAGAAGATGAACTATTGAAAGGGTTTTGAAGCTTGAATCGAAACCCGTCTTAGTAAAGAAGAGCGTAACACCTGAAGAGCAAGTATGTGAGATTTACTACCAGAAATCCACAAGAAGAGATAGTTCCGGTCGTTATACTGTAGAGTTGCCTTTTCGTACAAATATGTCACAAGAGTATGATGAAAAGCGATCTGTAGCTGTTCAAAGACTATTGTCATGTCTTTAGAAACGGCGGAGCAAAAACCCAGAAAGTAAAAAAGGTTATTCTGAGGTATTGCAAGAGTTTGCTTCATATGGAAGAAGTCACGGAGGAGACGAATACAGTTCAGAAAGGGGTGCGGTTGCCACATCAATCGGTTATTCTAATGGACAGAAGAACTACTAAAACAAGAGTAGTTATCAACGCGTCCGATAGTGGTGCAAACGGACTATCATTGAATGTCACATTGATGGTGGGTTCAACATTACAACTGGAGTTACGGCATACAACTATGCGATGGCGACTACATTCTCTCTGTCTCACGGTTGACATCTTTAAAATATATAGATAAGTCAAGATTGTAGAAAACGACGTTGACTATCAAAGGATAGTAGTATGAAGAGAAAACGAAGGTGATCAAATTCAAGATTATCGACTGTTAGCTGGAATATTTGGGACGCCCTGCGATTCATACTTAGCCGCTGTTGACTGTTTCTGATGTTAGTTGTGGTAATCTGCAGGGGTTCAAATGAATGGAGGACTAGATCCACAGATTTGAAGCTAGGAGAATTAGGAGATATTGTCATAGTACGAGAGGATAATTTAACTCCCGCGAAATGGTTTTACGGGCGGGGGTAAGACTTCATTCATGACAATCTTACGCTAGTTGTAACATCGCGTTATAAAGATTCTAGTATTCAGCTTCCAGCTTCAAACCTTTGTTCGTTATCGACTACTGATGTTTTGAGAGAATGAAACTTTTGACTTTCTTTTAGAATACTATTTATTTATGTTTTGTAAATTTTTATTATTATATTATATTGAGACTATTGAGAGCTCAGCTAAAGGTTTGTGACAAAGCAGTTTAAAATTGATTTGTTTCGAACGGTTGAGTACTTTTTGGAGCTGTTCGATGTACTTGGGTTTTGGGATCTAGTGTTGTTTATGGTATTCTTAAGCAATGTAGGTCAGAGTTAAAGATGGCTTTATGATTGTTATTACTTATTTAGGAAGGACTAATAAGTCCTTGGTGGGCGGTATGTTTGAGCTAGTGCTTTGAATATGCTTTTAGTGTTAAATGTTAATTTCCTTTGTGGTAAACTAGATGGCACTGTTCTTACTTAGCTCACGATATCAAAGTATTTTTTCCGGCTTATAAGTACTTCAGTCTGATTTTTTAATAAACTGTCTATGCTCTGGAACTGGCGTTTGTTCTTTGCCTAACTCGGCATACCCTCGGACAACATGACATAAACCTATTTTTTGTTTCTTGAGCTTTGTTTGATATTTAGTCATAATTCATAATATTTTATCGTCTGGCGTAGAGATTTCTACACGATTAACATGAATTAGAATGGCGAACATTTTTTTTTAGACGTTAATACGTTTTTTCACTAAAAAATAAATAAAAAAAAAAAAAAAAATAGAATGCTGGGGCAACAGGTACATCAGTAGTACCATAATTATTGCCCATTTAAGCTTACCTTTCCTTGGCAGTGAGTTTTGTATTTGGCAGTCGTGGATAAAAAAAAAACGTACCAGACTCCGCTATACACTCCGCAAATAATAAATAAATATCCTTCCTTCGACATTTTACACTACGCTCCTAGTCCCAAACTGAGCAAAGCTATGGGTCTTAGACAACGGATATAAACATACTTAAATACCGTTTTATATACATAAGTACATATTATACATAGTAACACCTAGACCCATCACAGAAATTAAAATGTATCAATTCAATTTCTGCCCGGCCGGGGATCGAACCCGGGACCTCTCGGCATAGTAGTCCGTTTCAAATGACTGACAAATAAATATTTTTACAATGCTCAATTACATCATTGTACCTACCTTACTCTATTTTCTTAGCATATTCTAAAGTCGGGTGCATCCTATAATAACATTAAATAACCACCGCTTAGCAATATCGTTAGCGAAATCATATAATTTATTGAAATATATAATTATTTAAATAAATATAATAATTTATAGGTCAGGTTTCAAGAATCAAAAGATTGCTATTAAAAGGTGCTATTAAATAGAAACCAAACTTTTTCCTCGCAACAGTGTTACTTGGAATACTGGTCAAACTGTATCCAAATAAATTAATAAGTTTTAATTAACCACATTATTTATTTATTTAATTAAAATGCAAGTGAGCTTATATTTTACAACAATCAGCTGTTAGCCTTGCAGTCACTGCGATCGATTCGGTGTTAACCACTACCGTCGTCAAGCTCAGTTCTGAGATGAAACTGGATAAATACATAATAGGAAACGAGTGTCGACACGAGGGTGTTCGGCCCACACAGCACGCGACACGCGGCAGTATTGCCTGCGGTTTGCGCCGCTGTCAACGTTGACACAATTAGCCAGTGTGCTGGATAGACAGGATGCTCTGTCAACTGTCTTGGCAACTTTTTACAATCAGTAGTCGTACTTAACAGTTAATAGAAGTACAAATAAATGTATATAATAATACTCTATAATGAACAAAATCTTGTTGAGACCGTGATACTTGTTATTGTTATGAATAAGTGATGCAATACGATTATAATACAAAAATATTGCTTTATTATGTATTTAGTACATTGACATTTACTCTCTTAACCACTTAACATGGACATTGATCCATGCTCTAAACATCTACACGGTAAAATAAATCTCGGAGGCGAAAACAGGATAATTATATGATCAAACGAACTTACCAAGTGAAGTTCGATCTGAATTATCCTGTTTTCGCCGAAGAGATTTAAGGTCCCTCCCAACCCGAAGATTTCTATATCTTCTTCCCTGGAGGTAAACGTCAATGTCATCTCTTCTCTAAATATAATGAGACCGCTCGGACACCGAGCCCACAGCGTGGTAGGGGTGGGGTTGCCCGCTCTTTTGTTTTTTACTACTACTACGCTGAATATTGTGTGCGGATTGGCTTGTCGTACAGGGGTACTACTACACGGTAAAATAAATCTCTTCGGCGAAAACAGGATAATTCAGATCGAACTTCACTTGGTAAGTTCGTTTGATCATATAATTATGTTTTAAATACTTGGCAGATGCATTATAATGTTTATTGTAGTTATTTGAGTAATTGAGTGCCAAGATGTTTTTCCCGGTAACTTCGTGTACATCCAGCCGTAATTTTAACGGCGGGGCACGCAACCCCAAGAATGAAGCAAATTACTCGAATGATATTTTTTGTAGTTTTTAGCATTACTAGTGTATTGCACTTTTGTTAAGTTAAATTCATTTCTATCGTATTAAATGTAAATTTTAGAAATGTAGGTAACATTATTATTTTTATTGGATAAAAATTATTTTGTCCTCCTACCCTAGTTGCTCTTATAAATCTCCCGTTGTTTGAATATTATTTCAGCATTCTGACCGTTCCAATACATACAAATTGGTACAGGTATTGGTACAGATAGATGGCCGAGTGATTGCAAAATGTGTAAAACTGGTTTTAATAATTTTGTAAAGACAAAAGGCACCGTGCGGATGTAAGACAAAAACGATCGATCACGAAGAAATTCAAACAACTGAATATTAAAGTGCTTGGAGTTCCATGACAAACGAAGCCAAATTCATCCATTTTCTGCAATTGGTAATAAAAGATAGGAGTCTTTCAAATCTAAGGTTTCCACATAATAAAATATATTGTTATCTAATGAATAATGTAAAGTCAGTGGTAGTATTGCATTTTAAAATAGTTAATAAATTAATTAATTTATTTAATTCCTTTAAATTTAGAATAAAATCTATGTCTGCAATTTGGTTTTTGTACAGTTGTCGAATATACCTACTACTCCCCTCAGGTGTAGTATGTGACCTACATTGGGGTACTCCAACTTGGCATGGATAAGTATAACATGGAATTTTATAACCCTGATCCAGGACAAAATAGTAGTATCATTTAATTTTGTTATGTTAGGTAAGCCATTTATTTTAGTAGTATTTAAGTCTACCAGCTACTAGCACCTTGGTGCCTATCTGCTGAAGAAAATTATCATCTCCGATTCGGTTGATGATAGTTGGGTCTCGGGCTAGCCGGAGACGGCCCCGCGGCGCAGGCGGCGGCGGCGGCGGAGCCGGCGGCTGCTGGGCTGGCCGGGGTTCCCTCGCTGCTCAGCGGCTGCCGCTCACAATACCCCCCTTGCGTTTAAAGTCTGATGAGTTGTAGACGTGCTGGGCTGGTATTACTGAATTATATTAGTCATAGATCATTTCGAGTGGTCTGATAAATCTGAACCAAACAAGAGATTCGTTTTAATTTCTTTTATGATATCTCTTTTTTTGCTTGCTAATGGAATTTGTGATAGCGTATCTTCTTGACATTGGTTCTCTAATGAGTGTCACAAAGTAACCGCCAGCATCGCTCAAGGTTTTATAATTCCTTACGGAATATAATTCCATTTGTGACATAGCTAGGTCATCAAATCATATTGAAGGCTCGGTTAAATCAGTCGCAATAAGGATGCGTACAGCAAACAGAAGCAGAATCAGATGTTCAGTTGTATTGCTGCCTTTGTTGAAGTAATTATTATGCGCAATTTTTAGAAAGTAAATAATGTTTCATCAAGTCCTTTTTATTTGTAGGTAGGTAATCCATTAATCAATATTTTCCAACCTGTTGCTAGATCCTTGTGAAAATCTTTGTCTTGAAAAATACCCGGTATTTTCGTCTTATGTAGGTAATTATTGTATGCTCTTTTAGTGATACTTCACAATGAAGATTTTTGTATTTGATAGGGTAACAAATTATAAAATACCCCATGTATATTGTATATTATATTTATAATTATGTTATACTATTTTACGACGTGTTGATACGTCTACCCACGTTATAAGATAATACGTTAGGAAAATAATCAAAGCAAAATGCAATCAGTTTAAAAATGTCTTATCCACACACGATATACGCCGGGATAATTATTACGCTCAAAGGCAATAAAGCATCCAGACACGATATACGTCGGAATGTTTAATGTATTTTGTAAAACACGATTTTTGTACATGTAGTTTAGTATCCACACACGATATACGCCGGGATAAGCAATAAAGCATCCACACACGATATACGTCGGGATGTTTATGTATTTTATATAACACGATTTTTGTACGTGTAGTTTAGTATACACACACGATTAAGTCGGGACACAAAGTATTACCACGGAGGGTAGTTAAAAGTATTCATTTTTTTTAAAATATAAATTATTCACATTATTTCATAACAATTTCAAAATACACGATTCACAACTTACCAGAATGTTACCAGACACGATATACGTCGGAATGTTTAATGTATTTTGTAAAACACGATTTTTGTACGTGTAGTTTAGTATCCACACACGATATACGCCGGGATAAGCAATAAACCATCCACACACGATATACGTCGGGATGTTTATGTATTTTATATAACACGATTTTTGTACGTGTAGTTTAGTATCCACACACGATTAAGTCGGGACACAAAGTATTACCACGGAGGGTAGTTAAAAGTATTCATTTTTTAAAAAATAGAAATTATTCACATTATTTCATAACAATTTCAAAATACACGATTCACAACTTACCAGAATGTTACCAGACACGATATACGTCGGAATGTTTAATGTATTTTGTAAAACACGATTTTTGTACGTGTAGTTTAGTATCCACACACGATATACGCCGGGATAAGCAATAAACCATCCACACACGATATACGTCGGGATGTTTATGTATTTTATATAACACGATTTTTGTACGTGTAGTTTAGTATCCACACACGATTAAGTCGGGACACAAAGTATTACCACGGAGGGTAGTTAAAAGTATTCATTTTTAAAAAAATAGAAATTATTCACATTATTTCATAACAATTTCAAAATACACGATTCACAACTTACCAGAATGTTTTAAATATGTATGTAGGTATGTCTGCAAATCTGCAGTGACTGCACGATGGAGACAACGATGTTTTTTCTGGTTCATCATCATCAGATAAAACTATAATTTGTCGTTGTCTATGTACATACGAGGTTTCTTAACAAACTTTTCACCATATCACTATTATCACCATTACTTCCGTACCGCGCGGGAATAACTTGACATGTCATTTTTGCGTACTTTTCAGGGGAGCGATTTTAAAGTTTAGAGTTCTCTGGTAAATCGGAATTAATGATAATTGATATTTTTATGATTGAAATAAGCTAATTTGATGCGTATCTTTCGATTGGCGTAAGAATTTGATTAAATTATCTTCTTAATCTATTAAAAAAAAGACTTGTCAAGTTGTGTACCGACGACTTGTCAAGTTATTCACCAAAGAAAAACAAACATTTAAGGTGTAAAAATTGGATTTAAGTTAATTATTTTGAAGGAAGTTTAAGTAAAAAAACAAAACATAAAAATAGAACATATTTTTATCACTTTTGCAATGAAATAGTAACAAATTTATTAGAAAAATCAAATATAATCGCAGATTATGATTGCTTTTGATGAGATAATTGTACGTTTACTTAAAATTTAAAAAAAAGACAAATAAAAGAACAAAAGCCATGCTTCATAACAAGCACAATTAATTTTAATTATTTTAGGCTTACCATTAAGCTTAAAATAATTAAAATTAACTGGATATATTTTTGCGTAAGGTCGACACGCCCTTTCGCGTCCACCGTCCAGTTCACGTCCAAATGATGGATCACTCTAGAACGTAAGCTATTGCTATGATTCCCTGAATGTATGACAGGTAAACCCACATTAAAAAAATCTTATAGCATGCTACCGTTTTTGCCAAAAATAAATCCCACGTGAGCAGGTGCGCGTTTCAAGGTAAGTTTTTAATATATTTAGGTCTAGTTTGGGATTTACCGCAGTCTCTAAGCCTTAACCATGAACCATACAATACGGATAATGATATCGGTGATTGTACTTTATTAAATGACACTTAAAATAAGGTGGATGCGAATTTACTACAGTGAAATTTCCACTTTGCGTCAGAAGTGATCGCGGTCTGGTTTAACTGGGTCTAAGATATTAAAATATACAAAACAATGCATGTTGTATATTATTTAAAACGTTACTTACATGACTTATCGAACACAAAGATTTTTTTCAATACTTAGGCCTTTTCCTGGACGCTAATACACGCTCCAAATGTAGCTTAGGTACCCTTTGTGATAGCCAATTTGCGTCCACATTATCACGACAATTTTTTAAATACAGACGTTGTAAATAATATTAAAAAGCAAACTGTGCCTAGAGAGGAGACCATATATTGCGAATTGAGCCATACTATTGAAATTTAAAAAAATGAAATAAACTAAAATATAAATGTATGTTTATAATTATTAAGTGTGATACCTAAATATTTTGAATACCAATTAGTAAGATTTTATCTATATTTTTTTATTTCCATGCTGTTATTAATTATTAGTGATTTTGAATGCATTTTTTCTATAATATTAATATTACAAAGATATTAAAACTTCTAATGGTTTAGAGCAAGTTTAATACTATACTTATAAAGACTAAAGGGAGCATAATGACAACAATTTTTCGTTCAAAATGATTACGAAAAATTGTATATTATGTTTATTCCTCAAATCTACCAACTCACTAAATGGACAAGATCTGGCGTATCGACCCTACTTACCTCATCATTATTCCTAATTAATGTCATTGACGTCAATAGACTATAAAAAATATCCGGAACTTAAAGTTGACCTAAAAGTTTATTATTAGATTTTTTACTTATTATATATTCGGTTGTCAAACGAAATCTTAGTCTGTTATGAAAAAACATTAGTAGATAGTACCTACCTATTGACTCAACTTATCCTTCTACTTTCAACTTGCTATTTAAACGTTAATTTAGTTTTAAACTATTGAAAATAGTAATAAAAGTAATAATTAACGCTTAAATATATTAAAAATATATTTTCAGGGGTTGCTAAGTAAAAAATATTTAAAGACACTCGAAATCCTGACAATGTTATATTATTTTAAAAACTGCTAATGACACATATAAAAATATGATTATACGAATGTAATAGCTGGATAACTCCAAATATCCAAACTCTTGACAGTGTGCATAACTAGACAACTGCACATATCATGGATATGTTTAGTACTCAGAGGGGATCATAACTTGATAACTGTTTTTGTCAAATTAAAAACGAAAATCCATAAATGTATAAGTCGAGATATTAACAAATACATGTTCTGACATACATTGATAAATCGAAATATAAATGTTTGTACGAATAATATTAATTGGATATATCGTTATGTCAAATATTTATTGCCTAAATTAGAGATATTTACTTATGAACAAGAGCTGTATTTCAAGTATTTTTGGGTATTTCGAGTTGAGTTTTTTATACCAGAAGGGTATAAGGTAGAGGAAACGTTTAAGCTAATAAAAAAAAAAAAGTGCAGGTCGAGATGTCAAGTTATTCCCGCGCGGTACGGACTTGATCGTTTCCTTTATCCCATTTTCACGCTAAGTTATTTTTCTTGAAAAAGTACGTGTGAGTCGGACGAACACCAACACAAGTAATGACAAGAAATATGGCGGACCGCGGAATGTACTACGGTGCTGAGGTGTCAAAACACGTACTTTATTATATTTAAAACTTATATTTTTAAATAAATATTATCTAAAAGTGTGATAAGGACGGCATCATCCCAGGTACTGCTGCATGTAAAACGTAATCATCTTCGGGAGAGATACGAAGTATAATCGTTATTATGTTAGTAAGTACTACTCACTAGTAGTTAAGTATTGTTGCACAAACGTGCTTAAGTGAAGCAGCAAATCGAACTCACAGCGTTTAATAGAGCTCTGTGATTGGTTCGTGTGTCACCCTGTGCGTCCACGCGCACAAGACCTCATTGTAATGTTTGTGAATACGGGCGTTAGTATGCAAATATGTATTTACTTATACTAATTCAACAAGGGTTCTGCTTGTGACTATTTTTCGTTTCAATTAAAGAACGTCCACTGCTAAAGCCTGGTCCGTGAGCACGTAGAATTTTGTCCAATGACCCCAAGCTACCCATCCTTATCGCTCGCGCGTAATTATATTGCTGTCGCGACTGTGCGACGGGCGCCCGCAGTGAGTGTGCGAGCGCCACAGCAACATAATTACCCGCGAGCGATAAGGATGGGTAGCTTGGGGTCATTGGACAAAATTCTACGTGCTCACGGACCAGGTTTTAGACAAAAAAAAGTCTCCCCCAAGGATTTCCACAGCGACCGGTCCTGCGCTGTCCGAATTCTGGTGTTTAATTTCTCGCGACCTTCCTTAAGAGATCGAGTGAGAGGCCTACATATACTAGAGTAAATACAAATGAGTAGGTCATGTTCATAGAAACGCACCGAGCGCGGTTTGTATGTGAGCGCGCCAATACGTATGCGGCGCGCACGCACACACTGACAAAATTTAGCGTGGATTAGCGGGGTGTTTTACTCTGCCTATACTACGTCTTCTGGTCCGTATTCATGGCGTAAAAAACAGTTACCCCATACTTTTTGTTCCATAATTCACATGGAATGATGGAGATCAGTCAGTTTAGGACAGCTTGTAATGTTTAGTCGTATGTTCACTTACATAAAAGCGTTTGATTAGAGCACATAATACGAAGTTAGCTAGGACTTTTTGCGTAGAAAAGGACATAATCACCATTACGTGCTATCGCTTGAAGATACAGATGCAACTCAGAGATACTATATTATAGGTATGTATTACTTTAAAAGTTGAAACGCGACACGTGAAATTAAACTTCGTAGTATTAAAAACTAGTTTTAGCTCACAGCTTCACCCACGAGAAATACAATTTATCGGTATAAATTATAGCACAAATTATGTTATTCTGAAGTATAAACAATAAAACTGCAAAGTTTTATCTTTCTTTCATTACTTTTTGTGTGATAGAGTAACAAACATACTTACATCCTCACAAACTTTCGCATATATAATATTAACGGTTTAGGGCTACTATCTTATCAAAAAATCATAAAATATCATAAATTACAACTAAACAAGAGCGATAATTATTTTATCTTCGATATGCTAAAGAAAGATTATTCAATTATATCAAAATATTAGTTTTGTGATTTGCTGAAGATGCCGGACTATTTGTGGAAACAACTGGGAATATCATTATGCGGTACGTTTTTATTCAATTAATAAAAAATAATTTTCTTCCTTGATAGAGTAAGGACCTCATTTACCATCTCTCAGTGAAGTGCCCAGTAGGCTAGGTTTAGCAAAAAGTGCATGAGTGCAAGCAAATCAATGAAGCCACTATAGCCGAACGGTCTGGTGTCGGACAGGTCCATTCGTGATCCGAAGAACGCGGGTGCGCACCTCAACTATTTGTGGTGAACCCACTCGTAACACAAGCATATTTAGCTTACCACGAGGGGTTAACGGGATAGATAGAGTCGAGCTTCTGCAGTGGAGACTAAATGACTTGTTGATGTTAACAAATTAAAAGAGGGTCGTACTTCTGCAGTAGACTAACTGACCTGATGATAATGTAATTAGAGAGGGTCATGCTCCTGAATTGAGGCATAATGACTCAATGATGACATTAGAGGCAGTTAAACTCTTGCAATGACTTAATGACCTGGTGATGATGAAATTAAAGAGGGTCGTGCTTCTACAGTGGAAACTAAAATGACCTGATGATGAATTATTTACATTTCAGTGTACGTAGGCCAGATTCTAGTCGGCTACTGTATGGGCTGGACTGCCCCCGTCATCGTGAAGCTGCAGAACCCCGAGGAGACACCCTTGTCGGGGCCCATCTCTGATGCACAAGCCTCGTGGGTGGCGTCGGTGATCTACATTGGTACCATTACTGGTAAGTTGCAAGAAGTTAACTTCGTTTAACTTGGTGTGAATAGTGTTACTCGTTGGGAAAAAAATCTCATCAAGTCACACTGTTGCTCGTCGTATCAAGCATACTAAAACTACCCATCTCAATCTTATATTTTTTATTTCCGGCATCAAATAAATCGCACTTCCCGCACTTTTCAAACGTATTCATCCCCACTTCCCATTAACATTAGTACCATTTGAAAGCCTAGTTATAAACTTCATTTCATTAAAGGAAAGGTTTTTATCCCAAAAATGAGTTTTTAGAAGGATCCAGAGTCTCTTCTTAGAGCGACAGGTAGTTACGCTTGAGCCAAATTTTATGGCTATAAAACTGTTAAATTGGAGTTAATCGCTATCCATCTGTTATTAAGGACACGTAAGATCATTCTTTAGTTTTGTAACCACAAAAATTGGTCTAATTGGTCCCAGAGGTAAGCCCCAAGTGATGCCTTTTTTCAAGTCACATTTATGATACCTGTTAATTGTTTATAAAAAAATATGTATTTTTCTTTAAGTTTCTTTACTGGGCTTTCCAATAACACCAATATTGTTGTCGAGGCACCATGATTGTGTCAGAAGAAAATCTTTAAAGTTCGCGTCGCGGGAGGTGCGGTTTATTTGATGTTGAGTGTACTTACCGTACCTAGTTTATTGCGTTATCTTTATTTTAAACTAGCTTTCCGCCCGCGGCTTCGCCCGCGTGGAATTTTGTCTGTCACAGAAAAACTTTATCGCGCGCGTCCCTGTTTCAAAAACCGGGATAAAAACTATCCTATGTTCTTTCCCGGGACTCAAACTATCTCTATGCCAAATTTCATCAAAATCGGTTGCGAGGTTTAAGCGGGAAAGCGTAACAGACAGACAGACAGACAGACAGACAGACAGAGTTACTTTCGCATTTATAATATTAGTTGGGATTCCAGGGCCTTACGTCTCCGGGTACTTATCAAACAAGAGAGGGAGGAAGCTGGCTCTCTTCTTAGGAGGGTTTATGACCCTGATATCCTTCATCGTCCTGGCCACAGCCGTCAATATGACCATGCTGCTCGCTGGGAGGATCTTCGTCGGCTTCGGAGCGGGGATCATGTTTGTCACCAACTTTGTGTATTTGGGGGAAATTGCGTGAGTACCTACTCGTACACGGGACTCTTCCCACCTCTCGTTCCCACCGCTGCAACTCCTGTGTAGTCACGCCAATATAAACCTAACTAGTGTAGTGAAGGCCAAAGCGCTAAACGAGATTGGTTACCTCCCACAGTGGGAGGTCTCTTAATCATAAAAAGCTCATAACTCTCTCATAAAACCTCATTTATTTCTGTAAATAGGCTTAAAAAAAGCACTTTTACAATTCCCAGTATTAACCCTACCACTGCTTCAGGACAATAAATGGGCCAGTGCTGAGAAGAAGCAGCGCAAGAAACTCAGTCACTATTGTCAGCCTCTTTTTCAAAGGTTTACAGGCTTTAAAAATACATAGTTATAAATATTTATCTGGGCTAGACAGTTACGCATCATACGTTATCGTTGGAGATATTATTATTCCCAATTTCAGTTAAAAATTCATATGCTAACTAATGAAAGGGTAGGCAGACGGCGAAACCACAATTATATTGCTACTGTGTCTGAACAAGGGATATTTTATCGTTGTTTTACTACGGAACCCTCAAAGTTAATTATTTATGTACAATACAAACCCGTAAACTTTGAAAGCTTGGTAATTAGAGTGGGAATAATTACATTAAAATTTTACAGCCGATCATTTCCGATGGTCGAGGGACCCAGTCGCTATGTGACGATTTAAATCGGAGTGACTACACTCCAACGGGCAATAATTTTTAGATCTTTATGTCCCTTTTATTCGTAGCGAGATTCTTCCATGAGAGATAAGGACAGATAGACTTGCCAATACGGGGACCGCGTTATAGAGTAGGCTCGTAGTAACGAAATAATACATAAACCGTCTTAAGAAATAAACCTACAGTCACAAAATGGTTCTCGGAAACACTTTAAATGTTTTAAGATCGTTTAATCACTTTGATATCAAATAATGAGAGAGCCCTCAATTCTTAGGATTTAAATTCAGTGGAGCAAAACAGAGTAATTAATTAAATACACATTAAAATTTGTAGACATTCGTAGAAGTGGAGTGGAATAATGTCATTGCGATTTCCGATCCCTGGTAGCTGGTACTCGAGAACTTTTGCCCCAATGAATGGTCATCGTTTTTACAAGCTATGTGCCCCACCTATTGCCACTTATTAAGTTTATTAATTCTTCAAAATACGTTTGTATACCTCTCTCTTTATACTTGAGATGAAAATCTAGAGCCAGTTAAATTATCCAATGAAAATTGTATTAAATTTATTTTTTTACTTTTTTCTTTAATTTCTCCTATATGGTATGTTGATGGTTATAAATACGTACCCAAATGAACCTCGTACTTATTTTTGCAGTCATTGACTTTCTTCAATCGTCATGCCAAGGGACGTATAGTTCTCAGTGTATCCAAGGCTTTATAATATTTCCTTAATATAATATTTCCTTATAAATATTATGAACCTGAGTTCATTCCCTCACACCTTGCGTTTCATGTTATCGAACCCCGAGTTGCAAAACAAAAGTTCACGCCAAAAATAAAGTGATGCTGAATTATCGATACTTTTATCGATTTGATCTTGAATATCAGAATAACTAGAACGTCATCGTTATTGGTACCATCGCGGCATCGCGGCGGTTACATAGCTGTTTTTTTGATATTAGATAAAAAAAACAATTTTAATAGACACAGATTCTGCGGTTTATGTTTAGAGTAAGATTTCACGACACGGTCCTTAATAAGGTTAGATTTTCTGATAGGGCGTACAAAATACATTGTTTGTTTCTACATTGTGTCAGCGCAATGTCAGATGCAAGAACAGTAGTAGATAAAGATAATGCGAAATAAACTCACGTCCAAGATCGCAAGAAGATCGAAAATATTAAATCTACTTAGATGAAATGTAATGATTTAAATTTAGTCTGGCTTATTGTTTACGATCTGAAAGTCAAAGTCGGACTATTGACAGTGAATTTATCGAGCGGCGTCACAACACTAAACAAAGTTAGCCTGGAGACAGGATTCGTTGCCCTTTCATTGGGGAACGACCTGATGTCATATTTCCTTGTTTTTCCCGTCTGATTCTACTAATTCTACCCGGTCGGCATAATGATTAAGGGAAGATTTTCATATCTTGTCGTATTATAGGCACTTAGTTTTTTTTATCTTTATTTGGGACAACAAACAATTAGTTTCTAAAATAAAGCTTCAAATACAATAGGATAAGTACGCGTTGCAGTATGGAGTTTCATACAAAGAATATTATCCGCCTCGAGTTGATACGGTTACGATCCCTTTCCGGGCTAATAAATGTGCTACCTCCTTATGTATCATTTACTTATCTATAGAAGCAATTTGTCTTTCTATTTCAGATCCACAAACATCAGAGGCTTACTGCTAACGGGAACAGCGATCTTCACCACTTTTGGCACTCTCCTGGTCTACTCCACTGGTCCATACATTTCTTTCGCTGCCACCTCTTACATAGGCGTCGCTCTAACTGTGCTATACATAGTCGGAATTTGTTTAATTCCTGAAACACCAAATTTCTACGTTATGAAAGGTTGGTATGTAACTTAGAGCAATAGACCAATGAGGGCTATCGTTTTAGCGCTCACCAGTTGGTGTCACTGTAGGTAGAGTAAGGTCACTGTCACGCTCACCAGTTGGCGTCATTGTAGGTAGAGTAAGGTCACTGTCATTTGCTAGTGGCGAAGACAGTGTCCCACGCTGCGTTTTCCGGTACGCGGCCTCCACTCCAGAACCTTGCTGCCCCATCGGCTATCAGTTCTGCGTACTATGTGCCCTGCCCATTGTCACTTCAGCTAATCCGTCGGGCTATGTCAGCGACTTCAGTTCGTTTACGGATCGACGACATCATAAAGGTAGCAGGAAAGTGCTGGACGCAGGCCGCTACCGACCGGGTAACATGGAAAGCATTGGGGGAGGCCTATGTTCAGCAGTGGACGTCTTATGGCTGAGATGATGATGATGATGATGAAGACAGTGTCACCAACCAGTGAGCGCTGAAGCGGTAGGAGGACTATCGCACTTGCACTCACCAAGATGGCGTCGAGTCATGTCAGTCGCCAGTGGTGCCAACTGTGAAGTATAAAATTATAGCCCTCATTAATCTCGTAATTTAATCACTCAGATGATTAAAATAAGGTATACGTTTCATTAGACTACAAATTAAGTAGGTATTTTAAAATAATCATTTACTGAAGGTTACAGCATTCATTAAAGATTCAAGAATTTATAATTAGTTAATAACAGATTTTACAAAGCAATTTTTAAAATACTTTGCTTGGTCTGTCAATTAATTGGCCTTTCAGAAAATAGCAAAAGTCAACTAAAATGTTATTAATTATTTCTCATACAGAAAACCCTTTGGATCCTCTACAAGGAGTCTACAGGGAATACCTCAATCATTCTTAATTTGTAGTAGTTGACGGGGATACGGGAAGTAAAGTGAATTTACACTGACTTGTACGACGCTTATCCCTCCGTGTTTGATGATTTAAAGTTTTTTCATAAGTCTTTTTTTTTGTAAGAACTTTGGTAAAGTCAAGGAATTTAATACCCACCCATTTGTTTGCTTTCAAACCATTAATTGAAGTTGAAGTACACATACCTACTATAATGATAGCTCAGTGTATCATTTTCCCGTAGAATATACTCCCAAGCCGCTTTCGGCTACGGTAACTGCGACAAAATTCCTTTAGTCCGCAATAAGAGGGCTACGCTGGGCTGCCCTATCATGTGCCCTCACATGGCTACAGTAGCCAATATTGTTGGTAAACGTGCGCGAACAATGTCGACACGTTAGGACACCGCTGATGTAGTTGTAGGTGATAGCCGCTGCTGGTCTGGCTTTAAGAGCATCGCGCTTCGAGTCAAGATCAGATTTCCGCTGCTCTTCGAATATTATTTGCCCGTAGAATATTCAACCTTGAATGAGTCAAAATAAATTCCTTGAATAAACCCTCCTTCCCTTGAAAATTAAAATGACCTCGAATGCAACACATTTGGCTTTGGGTTTTTCAAACAAAAAACGTTCACTCCTGGATTAAACCCTTCCTCGAAAGACATCGAATAGGTAATATAAAAATTTCAAAACTTAAAACAATCTTTAAAATTTCAGGACAAGAAAAACTAGCGCAAGACACCCTGATATTCCTAGGCAGACACAACGAAGTTAGCAACGTGCTGTCAACTAAAAATGAAGACGAGGAATCCTTAGCCAATGAACTGAAAGAGTTATTAACCATCAAAGGAAACCGCAAAGCCCTCTCCATAACTCTAACCCTGAACATATTACAGCAAATGAGTGGAGTGGTGGTTGTCATCCTTTTTGCGACGAGAATCTTTGAGTTGGCTGGTTCGACGATACAGCCGAATCTAGCCACTATTATCATTGGAGTAACGCAGTTAGTTGCTAGTATAATTTGCTCCGGTTTTGTTGAGAGAGTCGGCAGAAAGGTGCTACTGCTATGGTCTACTGCAGCGTGTTTCTTGACTCTGGTAAGTTTCGTCATACTACTCATTTAAGAGGTTCATGGCCGTTTTCACCATCAATCCCTAATTTTTAAGTGACCCCTATGGTAACACATAACAGGAATTTTTTATGACCCCTATCACTTAAAAATTAGGGATTGATAGTGAACACGGGCATAACTTAACTTTAAATAACATAATTTTGTCAAAAATAGTTTTGTAATTATTTCTCCTGAGCAATTTCTTGTCCAGTTAATTAATAACTACTAATAAAAGATAACCTAGCTTTTACTGGTTGTGTATTTTTGACGGTCAAGCTGTCAGTCAAACCTGGCTAGTCAGGATTTGCCTTAAATCAACTAGTGTCTCATTTTTGCTCTCATTCACTGATCTGATTGGTATTTTTTGTGGTCAAGCAGTGGATCCTGGCTGTACAGGAGTTGCAGTGTTTGAACTAGTGCGAATAGTCCTATTTTTTGTTGTTGCTGACTCTGGACTCTAAGACTTATTGTCGCCTTAATAAACGTCACTGGTTGTTGTTTTTATATCTTTCGAGACTGTTAACCTATCAATAACATGAATAAAGTGTATTAAAAGTTGTTTTTCTCTTTCAGTCAGTATTAGGGACATACTTCTATCTGGACCACCTTCAGATTGACGTCGAGGTCATAGGATGGTTGCCGCTCGTCTGTCTGGTCATATTCTTTCTGGCCTTTGATCTGGGTAAGCAATTTTACTGTCATGTATTCACAAGTTACAAAAATTTGAAAAATCGTAATGGCGAAGCTATTGAAGTAATTTTGACATTGATGTAGCCATTAAAACCTACTTAAAAGCGTATTGGTCATTTAGTACAAAATAAAAGTTTATTCTTTCTTTCTTTCATTGTAGGTATAAATCTTGTGAAATGGCTCCTAAAGGTCAACCTGGCCTTATCAAATTTAATCCATTTCATTGCATTCAGGTCAAGTGATCTTTTTACAGCCCAAAGGGCCGCAGAATTAGATATTAATTTTTACTTGATTGACGCGTTCTTGTCTTCTTGTTAAGTAAAAGCTGGTAAAAGGGTCTTGTTGATAGACAGACCGGACAACAAAATGATCCTATACATACGTCATGTACCTTTTTCTTTTGAGGTATAAAAATAGACTAACTATAATTTTCAATATACACTTGAGCTGTCTACTTAAAGTCAGCAGGAACTTAAATGGATAAAAATCTTTGTTTGCATTAGATAAAAAAAATTATCTGTTAATATGATCGTTAATATTGTTTCATGATAATAATGACTAATTCACGAGCCAGAACGTGTCCAATGATTATTTTGTTGATATTAGCATTGATAATAATTTACGTGAACTTAGCACGCGTATTATGTCACAGTTGAATCAGCAGTTAAGTACCCAAGTGGCTATCCTGTTTCATCATCAAAATCGCTAATTCAAGAAAAAACTCTCCACGAATTGTTGAATATTTTTGTCTCATATCCTACCTACCTTTTGAACAGTGGTGGGGTCCTATTCTGTCGTCGTTTCAGCCGAAAGACGTTACTGCTGGACAAAGGTCTCCCCCAAGGATTTCCACGTAGACTGATCCTGCGCCGCTCGCATCCAGGCACCTCCCGTGACTCGTAACGCGTAGTTGATAGGAATTAGACTAATTGTTAATTATACTATTATTTTTAACTATAGTAAACAAGGGCTTCTTTTCCCAGGTTTCGGCATAATCCCCGGCACGTTCACCGGCGAAATGTTCCGCAGTAACGTCCGCAGCACCGGTTCGGCCATCACCATCACTATCGCCTGGCTATTCGGCTTCGGCCTTTCGTCCGCGTTCGGCTACATGATCGGGGCTATCGGCGGCCATTTTACCTTCTGGATCTTTGCTGCGGCGTGTCTGATCGCGTTTGTGTATACGATATTCTTTGTGCCCGAAACGAGGGGCAAGTCTTTGGTGGAGATACAGGAGATGTTGAACAGATGATCTTTTGGTTAGGATGTAAAGTAGTTTTGTAAATAATTTATTTGTCTCTTTATTTACTTTATGTATTACTTTTGATAATATTTTTAATACTTCATCTCCTATATACAGTGTGTCCGGGCATGTAGTGATCAAACTTTAAGGGCGTAATCTATGGACAATTTTATCGATGAAAATACTTCAAATTTGGGGCTTGACCCATTTCTCGCAAAATTACGAGGATTTAAGTTTTTAATTTTTAGTTTTCACCTCTTCCTTCAAAAACAAGTGAAAACGTGGGTAACTTAACATTAATAAGTAAATATTTTATATCATGCGATAGCCAATAAAATTATCTATTAGTAGAAGTAGAAAACGGACACAAGTTTCATACATTTTAAGGGAGTAAGAATGGATTTAATTAGAAAAAAACATTACTTTTTTCACTTCTTTTTCAGTTATTTTCCAACACAAGAAAAACCAGGTCCTTAAGGTATGTTTTATTTGCATTGTATTATTAGTATTTGAGCTATTCTACAAAACGAATGTAAATTTATTAGTCTACGTCTATTAGTTTCGACGTAATTGTTGAACAAAGATACCCCTTCCCAGCGGTTTCCATAGTAATCGGAATAGGTTGTGTGATTCTTTCAGGCAGTGCATTTTCGCATGTCGCGTTCGCTAAGGAAACCGCTGGGAAGGGGTATCTTTCTTCAACAATTACGTCGAAACTAATAGACGTAGACTAATAAAATTACATTCGTTTTGTAGAATAGCTCAAATACTAATAATACAATGCAAATAAAACATACGTTAACGACCTGGTTTTTCTTGTGTTGGAAAATAACTGAAAAAGAAGTGAAAAAAGTCATGTTTTTTTCTAATTAAATCCATTCTTACTCCCTTAATATGTATGAAACTATCGCATGATATAAAATATTTACTTATTAATGTTAAGTTACCCACGTTTTCACTTGTTTTTGAAGTAAGAGGTGAAAACGAAAAATTAAAAACTTAAATCCTCGTAATTTTGCGAAAAATGGGTCAAGCCCCAAATTTAAAGTATTTTCATCGATAAAATTGTCCATAGATTACGCCCTTAAAGTTTGATCACTACAAGCCCGGACACATTGTATATCTATGGAAGCAAAAGGTCACTGTCTCACTCGCTCATCACGAAATCTAAGAAACTACAAGTGCTAGGAGTCTCAAATTTTGTATGGCGTTCCTTTTAGAACGTAGAAGGTGCTCACTAAGACGGGATTGTACAAAACTACAAACCTCCACCCTTTAGGGGGTAAAACGAGACCCACGCGTACGAAGTCGCGGGAGGCCGCTAGTATTTAATAAAAGTTAATGCTTGTTACAAACTGGTCATCAGAAAGGCTTCCTTTATTATTTAAGTTTAGAAGTAAGATTGATTGTTCCTGACTTATTTAAATTTTTATTTATTTATCTGACCAAGTCGAGCAAAAAAGCGGCACGGCCGTACCATCCTTTTCTCGAAGCAATTCAGGCCATTTTCGACTGCCTGTAACTTCGTTGTGGATAAAACTAGAAGGCTGAATTTTCATTAGCTATGCAGGCATTGTAAAGACACGGTATATTTCAAATTTCATTCAATTTGAACCAGTAGTTTAAGAATTATAACGGGTCAAAGTTACTTAATTTTGTCACTCACTGACTCACTGACTGACTCACCGATCATCAAAATTCTAAGGCACTTCTAGCAGACCTAGAAGCTTCAAATTTGGAATATAAGTAGTGTTTGGTGTATGAATCAAGGAAAAACTAAAATATTTGGGGGCACGGTAGTGCAACCGCCAAGTCGAGTAAAATTTTTCAACTTCGGTCCAGTTTTCTAGATACATAACTGCTGTCTACAAAATACAAAAAGAAATGAGATTTGGGGGCACGGTAGTGCAACCGCCAAGTCGAGTAAAATTTTTCAATTTCGGTCCAGTTTTCTAGATACATAACTGCTGTCTACAAAATACAAAAAGAAATGAGATCCCATCAAAAACAATACTTGTCAAAAAAACCAAGTCTCGCAGCTCAGTTGTTCTACGGTAAAAAGTTGTGAGATCCATGTAATACCAAGTCCAGGCCAGGAAATCTTTAACGTTTTACATAAATTATTGACTTGGCCATCGCACTAAATAATTTAATTTACACGTGTTTTCATGCGATGGCCAAGTCAATATATTTATGTAAAACGTTAAAGATTTCCTGGCCTGGACTTGGTATTACAAATGGATCTCACAACTTTTTACCGTAGAACAACTGAGTTGCGAGACTTGGTTTTTTTGACAAGTATTGTTTTTGATGGGATTTATTTGATTTTATAGGCAATTGCCACTTTACTCTTGTGAAATAAAGTCATAAATAATATCATCTCCCAGTTTTAATTAGATTTGATATCCTCATATTCCTCATATACTTCCATGTAACCGCCTCTGTGGTCTAGTGGTACGCAGAGGTCCCGGGTTCGATTCCCAGTGGGGGCAGATTTTTCTGTTCGGTTTGGTTGGTGGTAGGGCTTGTTCTAAGTCCACCTGACTAGCTACCACCATCTTACCTAAGTCTGTCGCCATAACAACAATGTTAACAGCATTGTTGTGTTCTGTTCCGGCAGTTACAGGTAAGATAGCCAGTTCCTCCGTGGTTGAGGATTCCGGGTGAAGCTCGCTTCCACCTTCGGCCTGATCGTTACTTACCATCAGGTGAGATACAGGCCAAGAGCTTCCTCGTTGTGGATAAAAAAAAATACAGATGCACTGTCATATTTTATGCTGACCTAATCATGATGATGAGTAATGAATAATTACATCACACCAGGAACTTTATCTTTGATTTATCTCAATGCCGACCTTTTATCCATAGCTAAGCGATAAGATTACTCGATTCAAAATTCCGATTAATCGCAACTCAGTATTTACTTTTGGTTCCTATAAACGACTTTGATTTGTTTATATTTGCATTAATACATTTATATTGATTTACCTTTATTTTTTGGTGAATTTAATATATTACCTTATCCCGGTTCATCAATTTTGCTACTAAAAACAATGTCAGATACAGAGAGGGTAGATGCAAAATTACCATATCTCTTGAACGAGGAAATGTGGCTTAGGCTGGGTACACAATATAGGGTAGTCAGTCCAAACAAGACCGCGATTCTAAGCCCGGTCTCTGAACACGTAGAATTTTGTCCATTGACCCCAAGCTACCCATCCTTATCGCTCGCGCGTAATTATGTTGCTGTTGCGCTCGCACACTCACTGTCGCCCTGTGCCCCTGTCGCACAGTCGCAACAGCAATATAATTACTCGCGAGCGATAAGGATGGGTACTTGGGGTCATTGGACTAAATTCTACATGCTCAGAGACCCGACTATATCTTGATTTACTTTAACTACTTACTCTTTAAAGAATGCTATTCTTCCGTCGGTGGACCGAAGGTGAAGGTAGCGGGAAGCAGCTGGATGCGGGCAGCACGACCGGTCGTTGGGAAATATTTGGGGAGGCCTTTGTCCAGCAGTGGATGTTATTTATCTATGCATTGAACGAACTAAAAAGGTCCACAGACACGAATACCGCCAAAATTGCGTATCATGCTTACGCGCACTCGCAGCTGCGCTACGGTATTGCTTTGTGGGGCAACAGCACAGACGCGCCAAAACTTTTGGTTCTACAAAAAAAAAATATAAGGATACTTGCTAATATAGGGCCTATGGAAAGCTGTAAACCATATTTTAGAGAATATAAAATATTAACTGTCCCATCTCTTTATATATTGGAAATATGCAAAATAGTTAGGCAAAATGGGGAAATATTTGATAAGACAGACGAAAAGTACACTGGGACTATGACACTGAGAAAGAGAAACAAGCTTGTGTTGCCAGATAGTAAATTAGAATTACATGGATCGGGACCATACTCCATGGCAATAAGGCTATAATATAATACCCTTCCTAAATATTTAAGACAGATAGATAATTATGATAAATTTGTGGCGTCCTTAAATGTTTTTCTATGTGATAAGTGTTTTTACAAAATTGATGAATATTATACTAGGCTGCAATAAATTTAAAATTGAATAAATATATTATTAAATGAAATATAATTAAATAACATAATTAATAATTGTTACTACTGATCTAAAATTGTAACTTCTTCTTTTATTTTGTAAAATGTATACTTAATGCTTGCTATGCCCTTGCAGGGTGCATGTGATGCGCTGCCCTACCATTCACCAACTATCAAACCACATGTAATGCAATGCAATAAATGATTTGATTTGATTTGATTTGGACGTAACTTTACAATGGCTGAACTGTAAAAACATAAAATTAGATCCATTGAAAAACAGAATTGTTTTTACTTGGAAGCAGATTACGTAATAAAATGACAGACTGAAATTGACGCGGGCGAAACCGCAGGCAAAAGCTAAATGCTTAAGCTAATCTGTGTGTAACTAGCTCAAACCATGACCGCATCTCGTGTGCTCACTGCTCATATCATACCCAGCGGGAATCTAAATAATTAAACGTCGATTGTATGCACAGTTATTAATTCTTATGGTCGTTCCTGCTATCATTAACAGAGGCAGTAGGATCAGTCGGGTCCCGTACCCGACGGCGAAACACTCGCGGCAGAACTTTACTGACCTAGCAGAGCTTAATATTTATTTACATTAAAATTTTATTTGTTCATCAAGACATTTAGTAGGTAAGGTGGGGCACAATGTTACACGGGGTACAATGTTACAATGCATATTTCTCCGTCCTTTTCTATTAGTTGTATGATGTTCAGCGGCTCAGTTCAGCAGCTCTTATGAGCTTGACAAACGTGTATACCAACATCATACAATTAATAGAAAGGGACGGAGAAATATGCATTGTAATATTGTACCCCGTGTAACATTGTGCCCCACCTTACCCTAACATTTAAATTTTATGAAAATAACATGTGATTTCGTACATAGTAAAGTAACCGAGTCAAAATATGTTTTTGTTTTTTTATTATTATTAACAATTTAATTTATATAATTATACATTTCATATAAATCAAAATGAAGCTCTTCTAGGTCGTCAAAATTACTCTTTCGGCTGGAAGTGTTTCGCTTCAGTAGCCTTTCGCTCCAGCGTACCACCATGAGTGTTTTTCTCTAAAACGTACTTCGCTAAATCGACCTTCGCCACTACGTACGGGACCCGGCGCTCTTTATTTGATAAAAAGTATTCTTGATGTAACAAGCGGCAAGCATAGTGTTGGATGTCCTCAATTGCCCTACAACGTGGAGTGACGTCATGCGAAAAGTCGCGTGCAGAAGCTGGACGTGACAAGCCAAAGACAGCGTAAAAAAATATAGAAATAGAAATAGAAAATATTTATTTGTCTCAAAACAAGTTCTTCTTTTTAGTCGGTACACTCTTATCAGAGTGGTCGTGGTCATCATTGTGAATCACGATGAGTGATGTTCCTCGCAATACGGCGCCATTCCTCGCGGACTGCAGCTTTCCGGGCACTTTCGCTAACCGAATACTTAAGCTAAGTTGTACCACCTAATTTTGACCGTAACTTTGACGATAACCGGTGGTTTTGGTATGGAATTTGACACTTTTTTGAAGTTTGTCAAAAATAAAGTAAGATGGTGCAACTCAGCCTTAGTTGCGGCCTTGATCTGGTCCGTCAAAACAGGTTTTAACAGGTTAAAAATAAGGCAAGCAGTAAAGCCAACAATAGAAAGCTTCTTCCATGCTAAGTAATAGTATTTAAATCAAAGATGCAATGGCTAAATAATGTAATAATAAATAATAATAATAATTGTTAATCCCTAAGTCGCTGTTTACGAGGGTCATATTTTATTATTATAATGACGATGGAAAATTTCTAACAGTCAATCTGGCACTCACAATAAAATGAGTGGGCTTACTCAAGCTGAGTTTATTGTGACTCCATTGGATGGATATCATTTGAACAAAGGCATTAAGAAGATTGCATTCACAGACAAGGAAGAATTAGATTTTAGATTGGAAATGTCAGGCTTAGACACACTTTGACTATTTTGAATATGCATCTTAATAAATTCTCTCTATCAAAAGTGTTTGATACCCAAACGAGAGACAAAATTTTAAAAAATATTTGAAAATTATTGTTGCCTACATTAAAACGATATAAATATTGTCCCTTATTGACATTGATACTACAAAATTCTGTGTGGATTGTAATTATTTATTGCCCCACTTTGCATACGTTTTTTCTTCCATCCCATTTTCCATTTGTTGTCAAAACTAAAATACAGATTTTTTGAAAAATATCTCCCAATGCACAAATTTTAATAGTTTCAACTACTTAGTACCATAATCCGATAATTGGTTATCTTGGATTAAATTGTGAAGACATTGTCATCCCAATAACTTAAGCTATTGGCTTTAAGCTTAACCCTTTAATCCTGTTTCTTCTCGTTCTCGAAATAATATTTTCTACAGAGTGCAGTCAAAATAATCCATCTTATAAGCCACAACGTGTCTCGGAATAATGAAGGAGAAAATTAGAAAATGCAAACAAAATTAAGGTTTAAATGACTAATCCCACCTTTTGTTCCCACCCCTGAAAATCTTGTGGAATCTACAGCTTGACCTCTTAATAAACAACCAGTGAAGGTCAAGTTTGTCCCAGGGGAAAGTTCAACTATCATTGAAAACTCATGTTGCTCAGAATAAAATAAGTAGAGAAAGGAAGAGCAACTATAAGTTAAGGATAAGAATCGATATTTTTTCCTTTCCCTTTATTTATTTAAACGGGAGGGTTCTTTGAGACGTGAAACGTGAGCAGGACTTCAGATTATGCCTCAGTGGCCTAATTCACGTATTTTGACAGTCAAGATCTCGCTGACGTTCAGAAGTCGTCCCATTGAAAAACAGTTCTATAGTTCCAAAATACTGAACTGTCCTATGCATGACATTGACAGTGGGGCGCCACCGTCAATACCGGATCACTGGTTCCGATTTTTGCCATGCTGGAAATCATATAGTTGAACGATGGTAGCGCCCCCCTGTCATTGAGTTTGGCGGGACAGTTCAGCGTGGGTCATCTATAAATCCGTATTCACAAGGGTCATTTTGATAGAACAATTAATCGATAGGATCGCAACTCAGTGTTTTGTTGTCGTTGAAGTTTTGTTACGTGAATAATGCTACAGATTTGTATGCTCTGTCACGTCATAATATGTCAATGTCAATTCTCCCGTGTCACTCCCATACTAACTGAATTAAGCGCAAGACCTATACATACATACATTATGCTTAGTATTCTCCAAACTTCAAAATATGCTCACAGTACAATCAATTGTCACATTTTTCACTCTTTTTCGACAATTCTTTCCATCAAATAAATCTGGATACTACGCTCTCTCGATAAAGCAGATCTAAAATAACTCTTCGAATCCACGCCAGTTATTCTAGGTTAAACCTCTATATCCAGCGATCGGACCGAGGGACCTATGTCGACTTTTTTATAGAATAATGGTGTTTTGGCTCTATCATATTAGTTTAGTCGGTAAATGGTAGTTCTTGAAATGGGTTTGAGACATGGACTGTTCACTGTATGTCTCGTAAAGCTATTCAACTCAAATACTCAGTTAGGTAGTTGTTGCATTGTTATGTTTCTATCATAATCATCATCGGGTCGTCTCACTCTTTCTTGCCTATTTCGTTCGTTCGTTTCAGCCGAAAGACGTCCACTGCTGAACAAAGGCCTCCCCCAAGGATTTCCACAAAGACCGGTCCTGCGCCGCTCGCACCTCCCGTGACCTTCACCAGATCGTCGGTCCACCTAGTGGGTGACCTGCCCACGCCACGTCTTCCGGTTCGTGGTCGCCACTCAAGAACTTTCTTGCCCCAGCGGCCATTAGCTCTACGAGCTATGTGCCCTTGCCTATTTACCAGAGTTTTAATTTATTTGATGTTTCAAAAGTTATATGTAGAGGATTTGGCGTACCCTCCCCACGCCAAATGGGTTCTGGGGGCTTGTGCGAGTTTGCATTGAACGTCGTCGCTAGCGAGTGCGTCAAAGAATTTATGAAAATTTTAGTTCTTGAAAGTATCCGCTAGGGACGCTGTACAATCTGTAATTTTTTTACGCAGTCGCATATTAATCCCTTAGCTTTAGTTGCCTAATGCCCGTTTTCACAATAAATCACAAATTTTTAAGTGACCCCTATGAAAACAAAATTCATATTATTTGTTAACATTGGAGTCACTTTAATTTACTATATCCATGGGAATAGTGGGACTATGACCTTTAAAGCGAATGTTTTAAATTCTTTACTTCAATAGCGATTCCAATTGCGATTTAATCGCTATAACAGTTGCTATTAGGTCTCCAAACTTCGAATGTGATACTTCGAATAACGATCCACGTTTAGTTCGAAACCGAGGACGGATTTACGGTTTTCAGTTTCGAACTCAAAACTAATGGTATGTTAAAGTAATGCAGTTGCTCAGAATATAGTTTGGAAATTGACTTCCAAATGCTTCTACATTTCAAAAGCTTAAAATAAAGTTAACCTTAAAATATCTTCAAACTAAGAAATAAGCATAATTAATTTAATAGCCACGATAGCCGAACGGTCTAGGGTCGGACTGGCCGACTCGAGATCGGAGGAACGCGGGTTCGAATCCCACCGCCCGCTCGACTATTCTGGTGAGCCCACTCGTAACACAAGCTTATTTTTGTGCTTAGGCGCTTTTTTGGTCACTGTGGCGCGAATAGTCAAGTTACATGCCTGATTTTTTGTTATTATTAGATGAATACTAGGCCTAGCTGATTCAGAAGTATTTACATCCATAACACGAATATAAACTAAAAATCCTGTATGTTGTAAAAAAAATCATAACTCGAAAACTACCAAAAGTCGCGGTGATTCGAGTAGCCCTAGTGATGCTCTATAACTGGGCTTCTGCTTGACACTACTTTTTGGGACACCCTGTATATAAAAAAATTAAACTTTTGCTTTCCATTTCAACTAAAATCGAGAAACACGGGTCTCAACGCGACATTTTTTATATGTTACATTATGTACTCACGGCTTGACTATTCGGCTGCTATGCTGTAGCCGTGGTCAGTCTCAGGTGGTCAAGTCAAGAAGCCAGTCTGCTTGTGACCACGGCTACAGCGTAGCAACCGAAACGTCAAGACGTGAGTACATAATGGACAAACTTATATAAAAAACTAGCTGACCCGGCGAACTTTGTTCCGCCTTAATGGCAATAAATAAGCAGACTTTTTTTTTATTTCGAACGGGATAAAAAGTATCCTATGTCCTTCTCCTGGCTCTAAACTACCTCCCTGACAATTTTCAGCTAAATCGGTTCAGCCGTTCTTGAGTTATAAGTGGTGTAACTAACGCGACTTTCTTTTATTATATGACGCGTTGAGACCCGTGTTTCTCTATTTTAGTTGTTTAAAAAAACTCGAAGCTGTTTCTTGGTTAATCCACATTATTTACAGTAGTTTTATTTTATCCACCATCTGGACTAGTATGCAAATGGACATCGCTGATAATATTCCAGTTTTACTATAGTAAACCTTGTTGTTTACGTGATAGGGCTTATTTAGTGGATGGGCAGACTCAGGTAACTTTATACAATGCAATAGAGGTCATGTTTGCGAAGCCTTTATTTTATCTTGCGACTAAACTAGACGCGTAAGGCTTGTTGTCCAGTAATATTGGGGGGTTAGAGTATCAAGTTAAATCCGTGCTACTCTATGGGTGTGAAACGTGGAAGGTCACCAAGGTCATCTCGCACCAGCTGCAGGTCTTCGTCAACCGCTGCCTTCGCCGAATTCTCGGCATATACTGGCCTGAGAAAATCTCCAACGTCGAGCTATTGGAACGCTGCCACGAAATTCCGATCGACCAGCAGATCAAGCGCCGCAAGTGGAACTGGATTGGCCACACTCTCCGAAGGGATCCCGATCACATCCCCAAGCAGGCTCTGGATTGGAACCCCCAAGGAAAACGCAAACGTGGTCGCCCCAAGCAAACTTGGCGGCGCACTGTGGCAGACGAGGCGAAGAAGATCGGCAAGACTTGGAGCGAGATCAAACACATAGCTCAAGACCGAACGCGATGGAGGACTGTTGTGGACGCCTTCTGCCCCATCTAGGGGACAAGGACCATAAGTCAAGTAAGTCAAGAGTATCAAGTAATTATTGGAAGTTTATTTGTGCGTTCGTTTCAGCCAAATGAAGTCCACAGCTGGACAAAGGCCAAGGATTTTCACAACGGCCTTCAATCAAGTAATATAACTTAGATAAAGGTACTTACATTAGTCGAAATATTGAAATTCACTCAATATTTCGATCTGGAAATTGAATATAAGTTTTTAGCGTCGTTCTTCCGAACGAACATGTCCATCCAAACATTCGTAATAAAAAAATGCACGTGCTATAAATTGTTTCGCTTCCAGTTGGCATAAACCGGAAATTCTTCATTTAACTTTATGTAGGTACTTCGATAAAGCATCGCTGACACTGGAAGGCGGGCTTTAAAACACTAGGTAACTACTGAAGCTACTTTAGCTGATTCCAAGCTACGACAAACGAAATGGAGCCTTTTAAAAGGCCACCGCCGGAAAACTACTCAGTGTAATTTAATCTTCCCAAAAAGAAAATTTTTGTAAAGAAAAAACGAAAATTTGTTTTATTTTCATGCAAGACAAGGAAGATAATATTTGGTTTTGTACATCAGGCATTACACAACTGAAAACTCGATTTAATTTAAACTTAAGTACACTTGATATTTTTTTAAGCCTGTGATTTAAGAAAATTGTGTTGTGACCCAATATGAATTTCTGACGGTCGATAGAGCAGCAAGGTTCTGGAGGAAGCCATGTACCGGAAAACGCAGCGTGGGACGTCCAGTCGCAGTTCGTCGCTTGCCTTGCCTCTAACTGACGTAACTGACATTTTGCAAAATTTTCAGGCGATAGACAGATCGATTCGTCTTGCGAAATTGATTAAGATGGTGTAGATAACTCAGTTTCGAAAAAAAATTTCAGATGCGTCAGTTAGAGAGGCAAGCGATGAGTTGTGATTACAAGGTGGACAAACGACCTCATAAAGGTAGCGAAAGACGCTGAATGCAGGCCGCTACCCACTGGTCTATATGGAAATCATTAGGTGAGGCCTATGTTCAGCAGTGGACGTCCTGTGGCTGAAATGATGATGATGACCCAATAATTGGACCAGTTATTCTTATTACTTTATTGTACTATCACACGAAACATACTTAAAAAGAAACACCGAATAGAAATGGCACTATTGCGATCTCTATCACAAATAAAATGTTCTGTGATAATACCACATGTTTAACTGCCCAATCTAAGTCAACATGCGTTTGTCAGCCAATCCACGGACGGACAGATTTATTATCGGATCGAACCCCAAAACATGAATTATAGACGCCCATAAAAAACCTTTTCAGGGTTCTGTAGGGATGGATGGAAACCATAAAGCTTCCCTTTTGTCAATAATGCAATCGCGAAGGTACTATAAGGCTGTGGCCACATCATGACGTCAAAAGGAGGGGTTCTCAATTTGGCCAAATATTTTATTATCTAGGTATGTAAGTATGTTCCTCAATATTCGATGACGCTTGGACTGATTTGAAAAATTATTTATTTGTTTGAAAGGGTCTAAAAATAAATGTGTTTGTTTGGAATCCTGAAAATACTCATTTGTAATATTGACTTTTTCAATTTATGCGTCGTTATGTTCAAGAATTGTCAATCAATTTTGTTGATTCTTTATTTTTCTGAAAGATCAAGGTTTTTACATAGTATTACCATAGTCATAACAATAACGACTAGTTTTTTATGTTATTGTCCATGGCACTTGGCAGGCAAGCATCATCGACTCTGACAATGTGTGAACTAGAGATGTTATGGATATGTAGTTTCGGTTATGGATACGGTTACGGATATAGGAATAATATTATACCGGTTTCGGTTACGGTTACGGATACGTTTTTATTTCGGATATCTGAAAGTTTCGGTTACGGTTACGGATATCTTTGCTTTAGAATGCAATTTGCAATACTTATAAAGGTAAATCAGGCTGTTATGCCTTTACATAAATGCTATACAAAAAATAATTTAAACTGCCTACATCCGAAATTATCCGAAACTTTTGAATCGTTACGGTTACGGTTTCGGATATTTTTTTATTTCGGATATCCATAACATCCCTGGTGTGAACGCGGCTTTACAGTAAGATTCTTCTGTTCGCTTAGGCCCTAGGTTAGCCTGTCCTTTACCCACTAATTTCATTATGCCTGAATTCAGTTTCTTTTTACTGAACCCAGCATCTAAGACTTATTCTGACTTATCCAGTTTTATTTCCAAAACAACGCCATATGAATTTCTATGATTGATACTTTTATAGCCGTGTTTTTTCAAATTCAATGCGTTTTAGAGATAAACAATGTATTTTATTGTTTGCTTGTATATCTATCGTTATTCTTCTTAATTCGTGTTAAGTTATTGTATTGTTTCAAATTGAAATAATTTAAATTCACCCTGCGTGGATATATACACATTACACATACATAAAGCATTTCAATCTTTCACTATCTAGTTCGGGACAAAGAATCGGGACATTTTTGTTCGATAATTTTGTAAACAATCTTAAGAATTTGAATCAAAAGAACAAAAGTTTTAATATTTAAATTTAGAAAAAGGAATCTTAAATTAATCAAAAAGTGACTGAAGTACCTAGGTAAAACATGAAACATTTCTTTTCATCGACATTACTGATTGCTGGATGAACCATTAAAATGTCTTTACCACAGTTTTTATAATCAAATAAAAAATATCTAGCCAGAACTTTCTTCTTTTAAACGTGAAAAGATAAGATAAAGCTGGTATGATTTACGGTACAGAAAGAAATAAATCAATCACTCGCGATCGAAAGGCTTATCGGAAGCTACAGATTTATTTTCAACGCCATAAATGCTAGGATATTTTATAGCCTAGAGAAAATATTATATTTACATTTTAAATATTTACCTACCCCTTTACTCTTGAAAATTAATCACGTTGTTGAACAGTATTTTAAAGTGACGTTTAGTATATAACAAACGTGTAACTTTTTATTAGTAAAAACTGCATTTAAAAAGGTTTTTACACTAAACAACTGAAATGTAAAATTAATAATAAGCATTTAGGTACAACGCCGATTTTTTCAGCAGAAGTGGACGTCCTTTGATTGAAATGATGATGACAATTTTAGAAAATATTTCAGTAACTTGTACCTACGTGTTTATTGTCATAACAGCAGTTTTTAAAGACATCAAAGATTAAGTAAAATTCTGATTTTCAGTAAATAAAAAACCAACTGCCAAAATTTATATCGAGTGACAATATCTACGTCATATCTACAAGTCCACATTTCATACTGACACAACATGTGCGATTAAACTTGCAAGCAAGTGTAATAAGTCTGTCCCTCGAGATTAATACGTCACACTTATCTTCATTTATTTGTCTCGTACGGCTGTAATTAGGTTTAACTTGTCTAAGTACGATAAAGGTTATTATTACACTGCTGATTAATTTAATAATATTTGCACGTGGAATTTCTATTTTTAACTGTAATAAGAAATCAAATCAAAAGAATATTAATTATTCTTATTCTCTTTCTAATTTTATACAATTTGTAAATTTTAAATTATTAATTTTGCTGGTAAGATTATTACAACCTAACTTATGATACTTACTTGAAAAAAGTGCTGAAAATGTATTAGGTACATTTAATCGACCTGAATGGGAAAATACATCGAGTATAATAAATTATGTATTTTTTATTGTATTAAATAGTAAAAATATATTTTTTTTTATATTAAAAATGCGTTCCATCATTTTTAACCTTTTATCTGATGTAACATTTTGCACGTTACATATTTGCTGTCATCATTTTTTAGTTTCACTGTGACGCAGCCAGACAGGCTTCAGTTTTCAATTTTAGTTTTTAGTTGGAAATTCCGCATCAAAAGTTTAAACGAACGCCAGAGAACGTGTTAACTGGCATAGTTATTCAATTTTCAGCTGTCTCCATTTTGAGCGCTGGTGCCAATAAACGATACCTACTTTTTGGAAAGCGAGCTGGTTTTTTTCAAGTAGGTTATTGTAAATATTATTTAAGTTTAAAAAAAATTTAGAAGCCTGGCAATTTGGTATGCATTATGACGTAGGTATCCGCTAAGAAAGGATTTTACGAAATTCCACCCCAAAGGGGGTAAAACGGGATCCACGCGTACGAAGTCGCGGGCGGCCGCTAGTAGGATAATAAAGTTAAATAATTGACTTGTTGTTTTTGTTTAGAACTCTTTTTCTTTATATCTCGCATAAGTACAAGAAAATTTTTTTGTCGGTGCCTTTAAGGCTTGGTATTTCTGCTAAAGTAGGTATTTCGCGCTGTCAAAATCTGCGCGCGCAATACTTCGCCGAAGACAGCGCGCCAAAGAGCTCTCGCTGCTACACAGTATAGAAATACGCAGTTTAGAAATACGCAGTTGGTTAGGTTAGGTTGACTTCCTTCCGTTCAAGCGTCACACTCACAGCACTTTCTAATACAAATCATATCCAAGTGATACAAATTAAAACAACTTTCAAAAATTTTGGGAATATATTTTAGAATCGAATAAATATAGAATATAACTGCCAAAGTAAACACGGTTCAAAGAGGCGTGGCGTCACCCGACCTTCCGGAAGTTCCGCGCCGGCTAAAAGAATTTCAAGATTACGTCACCCGACCTATCGGTAGATCCTCGGGAGCTTGAGCGATTGGAAAAACATTTTATGATCAGTTACTCGTAGTTGCGATTATTTAGAGCTTGGATAATAAATTATAGTTGTTGCAATTCACAAAGCTTTGCATGTGGTTAATTACATTAATCAGTACACGCATCAATTTTGTTCAGTCTTTTTGTTTATTAATAAATAAAAATATCATACTAAAATTGCATACATATTTGTTTGTATTGGTCTGGGTGTTTTCTTTCCATAATTTATGTATAACGTATGTACGGGACTCTGTATCGAAAATCACTATGAGCAATGAGCACCACACACTGTTACCTGGAGTGCATTACCGCAGCAAAATTTTTATAAATGTTGTGCTTTAGAGAGTCGAGAGTATAGCAGATAATTAGTCCATCGTGAGCAGAAAATTAAATTTGTCCACTAATAGCAAATATCGTTCAAATTATAGTTTTAAAGTTATTGGCTAGAAGATTATTTTATCTTGCAGCTTAGACCTTTAGCTACAGACCTTAGACAGTATTTTTGAAACATTCTTACGCATGGTGGAGGAAGGGACGCTCTAGAGCAGTGGTTCTTAACCGGTGGTCCGCGGACTGCTGGTGGTCCCTGGAGGCATTCCAAGTGGTCCACGATGTGCACTTGCACACCTTGGTCAAAACCACTTTTAACTGATTTTTGCAGTCAAACTGGTTTTGACCGATTATGAGGTGGTCCCTGACAAGACAGAAATTTGGTAAAATGGTCCCTCATGACTTAAAGGTTAAGAACCACTGCTCTAGAGACTCAAAACTACAAGGATACACATGAACTCCAGTTTTAAATCCGTTGATATCTGCTGCATCTGCCATGTTTTTTGCTATAAGATTCTTCTATCTTACGGCTTAGACCTTTAGCTACAGACCTTAGACAGTATTTTTGTGAAAATTCTTACGCATGGTGGAGGAAGGGACGCTCTAGACACTCAAGTCTACAAGGAGTGATGAAATAAATGTACGCGAAACCCTAACTCCTTACAATATTACCACGGCAAAGTAGCGCGTGCAATGTTTATGCGACATATTTGTGTAAGGCCGCTCTCTCGCGCCTCTGACGTTTACGTAGTCATTTCTCTTGTATTATTTTAATTCTTTAAAATAAAACCCATTGTTAAAAGTTCAAACTCTCGTTTAATTCCATCAGGTTATGGGCCGCCCCATGCCTGGAATATAAAACATAATTTCAGGAAATACACAAACATGAGTTCAAACAGTGGTCTAATGAGTATAGAAAAATTAACTGGAAGAGAAAATTACGCCACTTGGAGTTTTGCAGTTAAAGCATATCTACAATTGGAAGATTTATGGGAATGTATTTCATGTGAAGACAACAAACCAGTAGATGCAAAAAAGGACGTAAAAGCTAAGTCGAAACTGATTTTACTTATCGATCCCATTATATATGTACACGTAAGAGAAGCCACTACGGCCAAGCAGGTTTGGGACAACTTGTCACGAGTTTTTGACGATTCAGGTTTGACCCGCAAAGTGGGCCTTTTGAAGGATTTAATAAACACTACATTAGAAAGTAGTGCAAACATAGAAGACTACGTAAACAAAATTATGTCATCTGCCCATCGTTTAAGAAATATAGGATTCAAAGTAGATGACGAATGGTTAGGCACCTTAATGCTGGCTGGGTTACCAGATATGTACAAGCCTATGATTATGGCTATTGAGAGTTCGGGAGTAAATATTTGTGCCGATTCCATTAAAACAAAATTATTACAGGAAGTAAAAACAATGGACACAACCGCATTTTACTCAAACTCCAAACAACATGGTAAAAATGTTGAAAAGGGTGCACACAAACCAAAGGGGCCGAGATGCTTTAATTGTAACAAATATGGGCATTTAAGTAAAAATTGTTGGTATAAAAAGAATAAAACTAACAGTAAAGATAATGGTTTTATTGCTGCTTTTTCAGCCACTACTTGGAATGACTCGCTGAACTGGTACATTGACTCCGGGGCCTCGATGCATATGACAACACACAAGGAGTGGCTCGAGGACATAACACCACCACCTGTAACAAGTATCAGAATTGCAAACGACAAAGTACTTCGAGTCGAGAGCTGTGGTAATGTAACTATCAGATTACTGGATACACATGGCAATGTAAATAAAATACAGGTGAGAAATGTAATTTATGTACCTGAATTATCCACAAATTTGATATCAGTGAGTAAAATGATAAAAAGTGGCTGCAGCATTAAATTTAATAACAATGGATGTATTATATCGAATAAAAATGGTCAAAGAGTAGCCAATGCCAACTTAATAAATGATATGTATAAACTAAATATTGTAACTGAAAATGCTCAAGCGATGCCCGCTGTTACTGAAAATGATATGTACTTGTGGCACCAGCGATTGGGTCACTTGAACTTTAAAGATGTAGAAAAAGTTCCCAACTGTACTACCGGTGTAAAATTGTCTCCATTGAAAGAGGATATTACATGCATAAGTTGTATTGAAGGAAAACAGAATAGAGAGTCATTTCCAAGTGTGGGCTCCCGAGCAACTGAGTTGCTAGAAGTCATCCACTCAGACGTGTGTGGACCGATGCAAACAGCATCACTTCGTTACCTTCATAGACGATTTTTCACGTAAAGTATACGTTTTTACTATTAAAAGTAAAGCTGAAGTATTAGATAAATTTATAGAATATAAAAACAGAGTTGAAAACGAACTAAATAAAAAAATAAAAATTTTGAGGTCAGACAATGGCACAGAATACGTAAATTATCATACATCAAACTACGAATCCCTATACACCCGAACAAAACGGGTTAAGCGAACGAATGAATAGAACTCTCATAGAAAGGTCTAAATGTATGTTAATAAATGCTCAATTACAGAACTACTTCTGGGGTGAAGCAGTGGTCACGGCAGCGCACATTATAAACCGCTCGCCGACGAAAACACTTTCCTGCGTCAGTCCAGAAGAGATATGGTCAGGAAAGAAACCAGATTTAAGCTACATGAAGGTATTCGGGTGCAAAGCTATGGTACACATACCTAAAGAGCGTCGACAGAAATTGGATCCAAAATCCCGTGAGCTGATATTTGTGGGTTATAGCGACAGTGTAAAGGGCTACCGCTTCATAGATCCGAAGACTAAACAATCTGTGATGAGCAGAGATGTCGTATTTCTGGAAGCCACCGTGAAGAGAAACATTGTTTCCAATGTGTCTGTACCTGAAAAAGAAAACACAAACATTAGTAAAGTAAATAATAATACATATAAAATAATTAACAAAAAGAAAACTAATGAGGAATCAAACGAATCAAAAACAGTTTACCTACCTTTATCCGAAGAAAATAAATTAATGAAGGGAACACTGACAGTACCAATGAAAAAATAGATGATGAAACAATATCCACAGGTATAAATTCGCACTCATCAATTTCATCACCATCATCACATTATTCAGATGTAGCAGACGAGTCTTATGATCCTGAAGTAAATATCGATATTTCACCGCTTAAGATACACCTTCGGTCGCAACGTCGAAAAGAAATTTATGAAGACGATCAGACACAAGAAAATACATCTTTTATGTGTATGAATGGCGAATCCGCAATGAGTATTTTAGATAAGGATCCACAAAGTCTTTCTGAAGCCTTAGAAAGTAAAAATGCAGAGAAATGGATTGAAGCGATGCAAGAAGAATATCAATCGCTACTACATAACAATACGTGGAAATTAGTCGATTTGCCGAAAAATAAAAAAGTGATTCCCTGCAAGTGGGTATATAAAACAAAAACAGACGAAAACGGCAATGTATGCAGAATGAAGGCACGACTCGTTGTAAAAGGCTATCAACAAAAAAAAGGTATAGATTACAACGAAATTTATGCACCTGTCATCCGTTACACTTCCTTACGATATGTTTTTGGTTTGGCCGTAAAATATAATTTAAAAATTCACCAGATGGATGCTGTGACAGCTTTTCTGCAAGGGGACATACAGGAACATATTTATATGGCACAGCCACCATATTTTGAGGAAGGAGATAAAGTATGTTTACTTCAAAAATCTATCTATGGCCTGAAACAGGCAAGCCGACAGTGGAATAAAAAACTCAATGCAGTTTTATTAGAAATTGGAATGTCACGATCTAAAGTAGATCCATGTATATATTATAGGATTGTTAATGAACAGGACATCCTAATCGTCACAGTTTATGTTGATGACATATTATTCTTTTTCAATAATGAAGCTACTGTCAAAATCATAAAAGACAAGATGAGTACAAAATTTCACATGAAGGATTTAGGAGAGGCAAAATGTTGCATTGGATTAAGAATAATGCATAACACTGAATCAAATGAAATCTCCCTGGATCAGTCAGTATACATTGAAAAGGTACTGACTCGTTTCAACATGAGTGATTGTAAACCAGTGCATACACCGTGTGAAGCCAATGTACAACTGAAAAAGGCTGAAACTGAGAGCGATGTTTTAAAAGATGTCCCGTATCAAGAGCTAATAGGATGTCTCTTGTACTTATCACAAGGCACCAGAGCCGATATAGCCTATGCTGTAAACCAGCTAAGCCGATTCAATAACAGACCTACGTCACAGCACTGGATAGCAGCAAAAAGAGTATTAAGATATCTAAAAGGAACACAGCATTTGAAACTTACCTTCAAGAAAACTGATGCAAATATAATCGGTCATTGTGATGCAGACTGGGCAACTGATACTGAAGACAGGAGATCATGCTCTGGATATATTTTCACATTTCAGGGCGCCGCCATTAGTTGGTGTTCAAAAAAACAACCTACAATAGCTTTGTCTACCACCGAGGCAGAGTATATGTCTTTGGCTACAGCAACACAGGAAGCCCTTTGGCTCAAACAGTTGGAGGAAGAGTTCTGGCCTTCCATGTCAGGTATACCAATTGTAATATTTTGTGATAACCAGAGTGCTATCAGTATTTCAGGTGATGACATCTACCATGCCAGAAGCAAACATATTGATATTCGCTATCATTTTGTAAGAGAGCGTATCGCCAATAAACAAATCTCCGTGCGCTACAAAAGCACTCAAGACATGATGGCAGACATCTTGACCAAGGGATTGCACCGTCCAAAGCACGAGACCTTCACGATGGCTATGGGTTTGCGTCCAGGGGAGGATGATGAAATAAATGTACGCGAAACCCTAACTCCTTACAATATTACCACGGCAAAGTAGCGCGTGCAATGTTTATGCGACATATTTGTGTAAGGCCGCTCTCTCGCGCCTCTGACGTTTACGCAGTCATTTCTCTTGTATTATTTTAATTCTTTAAAATAAAACCCATTGTTAAAAGTTCAAACTCTCGTTTAATTCCATCAAGGAGTCACATCAACTCCAGTTTTAAATCCGTTGACATCTGCTGCATCTGCCATCTTTTTGGGTAGAAGATTCTTCCATCTTGCAGCGTAGACCTTTAGCTACAGACCTTAGACAGTATTTTTTGAAAATTCTTACGCATGGTGGAGGAAGGGACACTCTAGACACTCAAGTCTACAAGGAGTCACATCAACTCCAGTTTTAAATCCGTTGACATCTGCTGCATCTGCCATCTTTTTGGGTAGAAGATTCTTCCATCTTGCAGCGTAGACCTTTAGCTACAGACCTTAGACAGTATTTTTGTGAAAATTCTTACGCATGGTGGAGGAAGGGACGCTCTAGACACTCAAGTATACAAGGAGTCACATCAACTCCAGTTTTAAATCCGTTGACATCTGCTGCATCTGCCATCTTTTTGGGTAGAAGATTCTTCCATCTTGCAGCGTAGACCTTTAGCTACAGACCTTAGACAGTATTTTTTTGAAAATTCTTACGCATGGAGGAGGAAGGGACGCTCTAGACACTCAAGTCTACAAGGAGTCATATGAACTCCAGTTTTAAATCCGTTGACATCTGCTGCATCTGCCATCTTTTTGGTAGAAGATTCTTCCATCTTGCAGCTTAGACCTTTAGCTACAGACCTTAGACAGTATTTTTGAAACATTCTTACGCATGGTGGAGGAAGGGACGCTCTAGAGACTCAAGTCTACAAGGAGTCATATGAACTCCAGTTTTAAATCCGTTAACATCTGCTGCATCTGCCATCTTTTTGGCTAGAAGATTCTTCTATCTTACAGCTTAGACCTTTAGCTACAGACCTTAGACAGCATTTTTTATTATTTATTTGTGTCAGTGTGCTCTTTTAAAGAGTGTAAGACGATTGTATGTAGGTACTATTAAAATGTAATTTTAACTCATTGGTTTTGTCTCATATTTGAGGAATGTACTATGTATCATGAGTAGAGTCTTCGTTTAAAAGGATGCGAACGATTTAAATTTCAATAGGTAGAAAAAATTGATAATTCTAAATTATCAAAAATTTAAGCTTTCTCCAGTAACACTGATATTATTATACTGTGACTCATCAAAGTCATCATTGTCAAAAATATTGACAAATCGCGAACTGTCACGGCCATAAAACTGACACGCGTCCGTCCTCCGTAAGCGCCACCGCGCGACTGATTGAGATTGTCCAAGCCGTCATGGACGATTTTTTCCACATTTTTTAACATAGTAACTAAATAAGACGCAATATAAAAATTTCATCCGTTAAAAGCCCTCAAGTTATTTCTGAACTTTAGTTTAGTAAAAGATTTAGAATCTCAAATCGCTTATTTTAAAAATAAAACCATAAATAGAAAACGAATAGAGGTAACTTTGGGAATATATTCTATCGAGTCAACTTCATCAAATCGTGTTTCCATCCGTTAATAGCCCTAGAAAATATCCTCAACTATGCCCAATAAAAATCTTAGCCTTTAATTTTTTTGTTTAGTACCTCAAAAATGAAAAATGAAAACCTCATTTTCGCCATTTTCTCTGCTACCCGGCCTTAAATGACTTCATTCATAACAGTTGTCGATTCGCACCGCGGTCCTAATCACTCGCGGTGCGAAACTACTAAAACCCTACATTCCACCTCGCAATTGCCCCGTTTTCAAATTGATTACCCAACTCAAATTGAAAGAGCGCACTATTCAACAATTTTAATTTACTTTTTTCATGTTTTTACTTGTTACAAAACGCTATTAACGCGTGGGCGACCAACAATCAATTTTACTTAGTCGGGTCATAAGTTCTGTCACATGTTTATAGTGAAATAATTTATACTAAATTTGTTTTTACGGTAATCATTCATATACCAAGAGAAAGGTATTAAAACAAAGATTTTATGCTTATAAAAATTATTTCAAATTTTCCTCGCAATTATGAATACAAGGGTTGAAACTGTGCGGTCAGTGGTCTCTAGAAACACGAGCGAGTTTCGTATCAATATCGGCGGCTGGTTTAATACAGGATGCCTTGAGGGACTCCAAATCAATATGAGGCATAGAGCAGGCCTTCCTCTCCAAATGTTGCCATATTTTGTAATCCAACGGATTAGAGTCTGGACTGGATGAGGGCCAGACTTCGTGCCGGCTGAGGTCAATTTTACGCCCTACGAGCGGGTTTTGCGCGCGTTTCGCTCTATGAGCTGGCTCAGAATCCTGCTGGAACTCCCAGTGTCTGTTATTGGGCATGATATGTGAAAAAGGTTCTATAAGCTTTGTGATAACTGAATATTGATACAGAATGGCATTCGTTTTTATGCCTTTCATGCAAAAAATACCTCAAAAAAGCCCAAATTTGAGACATGTTACCAAACCTTGAGTGACGATAAAAGCTGGCCTAGCTGGACAGCCTAAATTAATCTGGTGCTTCTTCATTGATGTACGCATCCAACTTACTATTTTGTTTTTTTGTAACTCTCCTCCATGGTAAATAAAAACATTCGAAAAATGTTATTCAAGATACTTTTTTCCCGCGTACCGCTTAAGCAAAATGTGGGATGTTTTCAATCTCAGGTCTTTTAAACACGCATCCAAGTAATTTTTGATTTTTATTCAAAAAGTTTGAAGCCTTTAGTCTTCATACATACCAATTTCACCCTGGTTCTGCTTAAGCCTACCTCCAGGGCAGGCAAAGTCTGCTAACGCATGGGATTTTTTTGATTTCGCGCCTTCGCAGCTTTTAACGCTGCTGGAGTCCTAACTGTGCAAGAACAATTACTTTTGTTTTGTGTCTTCTACACTTAAAACTTCATTATATCGTATGATGAAACGATAAACGTAAAATTAATATTTAGTTCAATTTTTTCAGCACATCGAAAATCTGCTTTCGCGCGTAACCGCGCCAATGCTGCGTGACAACTACTGTTCGGTCTTCTTTATGCGTCCACTACATATTTAAAAACAAATAAAATTCAAAACAGTGCACATTTTTAATTTCGTTAAATATTCTAAATTCTAATTCAATAAATATTTTTGAGACCTTCATTCAAAATTCAAGAGTTATGATCATGTGACAGAACTTATGACAGACTAGGATTATTATTCCAGCAGAATCTATTTTGTCTTACGCAAGCTTCGCGTTAATCCATCATACGAACCCGGATATCTTGATCACAGTTATAATTAGCCTGTAACCTTTTCGGTGACAAGTTATGACATAAATATTATTTTTGGTCACATTTGCACAATCTGCGTGAGCCCACACAGATTGGTTGTGCAAATGTTAACAATAACAGTGATCGAAAATATGTTTGTTAGTTGACACTACAGGGGGCGTAGGTGTGAGCAGAGTAAATACAAATGAGTAGGTCATCTTCATAGAAACGCACCGAGCGCGGTTTGTATGTGAGCGCGCCAATACGTATGCGGCGCGCACGCACACACTGACAAAATTTAGCGTGGATTAGCGGGGTGTTGCGCCGACGACGACTTCGGCGCATCACCTCGCTAATCCACGCTAAATTTTGTCAGTGTGTGCGTATTGGCGCGCTCACATACAAACCGCGCTCGGCGCGTTTTTATGAAGATGACCTACTCATTTGTATTTACTCTGGTGTGAGATACTGTGGTGTGAGTTTACGTCACACGCATTCGATGTCGACTGCGTAAAAAAATGATATTAAATGTATGACGGATTGTACAGCGCCCCTAGCGGAAACTTTCAAGAACTAAAATTTTCATAAATTTTTTAACGCGCTCACTAGTGAGGACGTTTGATATAAACTCACACTAAGCCCTGAAATCAATTGATACTGTTTCTTGAGCTATCTAATGATGGTTTTCGCTAATGAAAAATCCGCCAGATGGCAATACGTAGACGCGAGGTCCAAATGCTGCATGATTGGTTTGATATGTCAAAATCCACCAATCACGCAGCAGTCAGACCCTACATCCACGTCCCGCCATCTAGCGGATCTTTCATTCGCGAAAACCCTCATTGCAACTGTCCAGATTTTGTATGATAATTTTCAGGGCTAGAACCTTCGTATGTTTGTCACCATGTCATGAAGTTATTGTTAGATTTCACATTTAAGGCTGGGTTGCACCATCTTACTTTAACTTTGACAAACGTCAAAAATCTGTCAAACTCCATATAAAAAGCACCGGTTATCGTCATAGTTACCGTTAAATTTAGGTGCTGCAACTCAGCCTTAGACTCGTCACTTTTCCGCCAAAAACGGGCGTATAAGATTCTTCCCCCCACTTTTTTACTCGCATAGCCGTCTAACTGCTATTCACCCTTTTAAACCGAATCAACAAGGACTCCTCGTGGTTACAAAGGTAATGAGCACAACGCGGCAACGCTCTGTACAGGTAGCAGCTGCCGACGGCACCCGTGATGTATGTCGCGCCAACTTTGTTCCCAAAGATTTATGGGGTAATGTGTTCTTTGTTATAGAATTAAAAGTCCCCTGGAAAAGGCACCTTCAATCGGTTAGTAGAAGAGGTGAGGAAATCGTTTCATAGAGTACTGACTGATTATCTCCACCACGATAGACGAACGGTGAAGGTGTCGGACCGACTCGTCATCTAAGGAACGCCGCCGGTTCGAACCGCGTTGACACTAGACTATTGTGGTGAGCCCACTAGTGACACAAGCATTATTTAGCAGAGTACGAGACGCTAACGGGACTATTAGTAATTTGCGCAAATATAAATGTTCGTGTAAAAAAATCATGAGGTTATTTAGTCTTCATTGCAGAAGCATAAGGCGGGTTTTAGGATCACGCTGACCGCTCGCTGATCGTCGGCGCTGACAGATCAATATGTATGTAACGTTCTTGAGTGACGTTGACCGCTCGGCGCCGACGCTTCATACATTTTGGCTGTCACCGATGGTCAGCGTGCGTCAGCGCGATACTAAAACCAGCCACTCTCTTTAACTAGTATTTGTTTTATTTTGTGTTGTGAAGTTGTGTCTACCTATATTCGAATAAAATAAATATTATTCTTTATTTTCTTTCTAATTGGTCAAAGGTAAATTAAGAATTTGGAAATTTATCACAGTAAGATCTCAAAATATAATTTGATTTAAATTTAGCTACAGTTTTTGCGTTGCCTCTTCTAGTGTTACACTCTTTGGAACAAGGAACGACTGTAATAAAATTATAAGCGCAGTATGAAAACTGAAAATACGTTTGCTTACACGAAACATTGACTTTGATCCATTGATACATTTACACGAACTTTGATACATTGACCTAAAAATTTGTTTAAAAGTTAATGTAGAAGAGATCAACGACTTTACCCGACTTTTAAAAGTAGTTGTTTGTATTTATGTTTCATTTTATATTAATTAATTCGTATTCATCTATAATATGTCATGTCAGTCAGTATGTGGTGGTAAATTTAATCGAATTCCACCCATTTCTAAGAGACACGCCCGTTCACCATCAATCCCTAATTTTTAAGTGACCCTTTTGAAAACATAGGTAATTCGTGTTATGTATATAGGGGTCACTTAAAAACTAGGGATTGATAGTGAAATCGTGCATTAGAATTTTTTGTAAGCTAAAAGCTATGCAATTTTAAAAATATTATCTTAGGTAAGGTAGGTATAGCCTGACCAGGAACATAAAAACCCTCGCCATGTTGCGGAAAACTAATGGTACTAATTTCTTTTAATGGCAACAGTAACTGAAAACTTCATTGACATGTCACCTTGCATGTCAGTCTATTGTTGTCAAAGTGTAAACAAACTTTATTTTAAATGTTTGCAATTGATTTTGTGAATTAAATTGCTAAAATATTTTTATAGTCGTGAAAGAAAAGTGGTTCACGATGTGTTAATGTATTTGTCGAAGAGAAATACTAAGGGTTCGGACAATATTTTCATTGAATAATGTTTCCGACAAAGGTTGTCAAATTGACTGACATGTTTATCGTATAGTACAGTCCACTATGAAAATTAGCTGTAGTCTGTTTCAACTACTTATTTTAATGTTTTTTGTCACTTTCTAAGTTTTGAATTTTATGGAATTGGGAAAGAAGTACCGAGTTTGAAGAGTTCATGAGCAGACATTGCAGTTGAATATTCAAGTTCTGAATTTGATTATTGATGAATAATAAAATAAATCCTACTAGCTCGATTGATGGTTTCATTTAATTTATTTAAACCAGGTTACCTTTAATAATATTTTTCGTTAATTTATGAAAATATCAAATTAGCCCGTAATCCTGAATCCTGATACATAAATTTAGCCTATTAATTTAACACATGTACGACTGTACTCAGTGTTGCACTATCAAATGCAATTGAAGCGCCTCTATGCCAGGGTTTTTATGTTCCTGGTCAGGCTATACCTACGATTATTACCTACATATAATAGGTATCTTTAAAATTTTGTATTACAGAAGTTTTCTATAAATTAGTAGGTAAGCTAAAGGGCGTATTTATAAAGCTAAACTAAAACAATAAATTGACCCACAATGCCCAAGATTACTCCAAAGCAAAAGCCATTAAATAACTATACTCTTCCAATAGCACTTGACCGAAAATCTAATCTCAAAATACTCGCAGTCTGAGAGGACCACACTAGTCCTCTTCAAGCCTCTTGAGAAGAGTTTCGGTTCGTGAAGAATCTTACTCCCTTTTGTAAGTCCTGGCTGCTATTACAGACAAAAGCTCTTTTAGGGTATGCTTAGATGCGACTTTAAGACTCGTTTTTTTCTAATTATGAGGTTTTTCTATCGTAGAAATTCAAATTCTATTCTAGTACTTGCTTAAGTAGGCCTTATTTAGGACACTTATGCCCGTTTTCACCATCAATCCCTAATTTTTAAGTGACCCCTATGGTAAGAAAATAACAGGAATTTTGTTTACATAGGGGTCACTTAAAAATTAGGGATTGATGGTGAAAACGGGCATTAGGCTGGCTTGCACCATCTTACTTTAACTTTGACAAACGTTAAAAATCTGTCAAACTCCATACAAAACCACCGGTTATCGTTAAAGTTACGGTCAAAGTTAGGTGGTGCAACTCACCCTTAAACGCGTTTAATTGACGTAGGACATTCGCTATTTTACCAACCCACTTCACTAAATTTTTATCAATAAAAGCAACTATGATCAAATTGTAGCGTATCATAACGATACAAAGTATTTTAAAAAAAGAAAGGTTACTTTGGAAATACCTATTTCGAAATAGTTTCAAAATCTACTGAATTAAATATTTCCTATTGCTACCGCTATTTCGAGGAAAAATATTTCAGTCTGTACGTAGCCTTACACTACGTCACTCTGAACTTTTCTCTCAATTTAGCGTATTTTGAGTGCCATCAACGTATACGTAACATGTAGGATGACGTCATTAATCTCTCGTCACTAACAATGACACAGCCCTTGTGAAACAATGCTGATCGATTGAACTGAACTAACTGAACACGTCATGTCTGTGAACAGGCGCTGCCTTCGGGGACTGGTCAAGACAAGATATACCTACCTTAAATTTTTTAACATAACAATTAACAATCAACTTAGACAGTGGCACGGCACTAAATATAAGTATATACAATTTATTTAAAACTACCACACGGTTTTGTTATGGTGCCTTGCTTTTCTCTCTAGAGTTTTCTTGCCTTGTCTCCTAAATAGTTTTATATCTGGCACTTAGCCAGAAGGATATCTTAGACTTGTCATGCTCACTAAAATGTCTCTGGGGTAGTGGCGTGTGAGGCGGGTCGTTACATTCCCTATAATATGGTCGAGTGAAGCGATGGCTGGTTCACACGTCATGTCTGTGAACAGGCGCTGCCTTCGGGGACTGGTCAAGGAAAGATATACCTGACATAAAATATATGTATCAAAACGCAACAATTAACCTAGAAATTAGCACGGCACTAAAGAAATATATTCAAAACTGCCACGCGGTCTCGTGCTAGATGGGCGTCTTAAAGGCCACCTTCTATCAACGGGAGCGCGTGGTAAGTAACTTGCTTCTGAATGTATGTAACTTCCTACTTTTTTATATTTTTAAACCGGCAGACAGTGGTGACTGAGTTTGTTGCGGCGCTTCTTCTCAGCACTTGCCAAATGTTTGTCTCGAAGCGCTGGTAGGGCAAAAAAAGAATGAGACATGTATAGGCTCCTTAAGAGCATTTGACGATTTGCAAGAACTAATTTAATTAGTCTAAACAAATAAAGATAATTTTGATTTTTGATTTGATTTTGATTTTGAAGAGTAAATTCGAGCTTGACTAGAAGTTTTTTGAAGTTCATAAATTTTTACATAAAATTAGTTTTCTTTTAATAAAAGCTTATTTCCTGAACCCCTCGTGGTCTGCTAAATCTATTTTATTGATTCGATCCCAATTCCTATTTTTTCCATGTTTGATCGGATAGCATTTTATTTCTATTTTTTTACAATGTCAGTAAAATACAGACAGACAATTTTTTATCTGTTAGTGAATTATAAATAACAAACTGAGTCTCTTTTGTAATAATTAGCATGAATCGATAGTAATTAAAAATAATACTTTCATATCCAGGCCCTCGATATTCGAATCGGTTCGATCAAGCTTATGGTGACCATTAATCAGGTGGACAACACGATGGATTCAGCCATTTCCCATCACTATGCCCTAATAGATGTATACAAGACAATGTATTATGTACTCACTGCGGAAGGAATACGGGCCAAATCGTTTCGGAAGCTGGATAGTCTTTAAAAAAACGATAGTACCTACCTACTTAATTCCCTTTTTATGGAGTAAGCCATCAGTGAAACTCTGCTTTTCTTGATGACCTTAAGACGTAGCTCAAAATAGTCAGCCAAATCATGTCGAAACCATTATAGTCGGGTTTTATTTAGTTTCTTAAAATCTTGAACTAATTATCCAGAATTAACTTGTTAATAAGTTTAGTTTAAATTTTTGTAATATCTGCAATCATAATTATAATTTACTGAAAACTGGCAAGCTCAAAATATAACAAAATGAACTCCGAACAGCCGAGGTAGTTAGTAGCATGAAAAAACATAATATCATAGCATACATTTTGATTTTAGTTGATTCACCTACTTGATGAATCTTACTGATTGTTTTTCTTGCTTGCTGATTTATGTAACATTAAATCAGCAAGCAAACAACATAATATTTCATGCCACAAATTAGAAGTCCATAAGTCCATACATAAGTAGATAAATTCGATTAAATTGAGCTGGCCGTTCTAATTGCGCTGCATACTAAGTGCCTACCAAGAGGTAGCCGCATCCGGACGTACGCCGAATGCGAATGTTTTTGCATCCCGTTTGCTGTACAAAATGCTATTATACCCACACTTTTACTTGATATCCTTCCTTATGGTCTATTATGAGGGGGTCAAATTGGCTCCAAATGGTTCGTGTAATTACACGCGGTGCTGGTCGTCAGTTCTGTTACTTGAACTTGGCTCGAGACGCTACCGCGTGTCTAGATCCCTGGGTTACCTGGAAGAAATCGCATCCAATGAGAATGTTTAACCTATTCCAGCGCAAAGTATTTTTTCGTGACTGTTTTGATTTCTCAGGAGACTTGCTTAATGTAGATACTATGCTCATTATCATCATCATCATTTCAGCCACAGGACGTCCACTGCTGAACATAGGCCTCCCCCAATGAGTTCCACATCGCACGGTATCGATAGAATCGACAGTATCGATACTATCGATAGGCCAATCAAGAGTCTTGCGATAGTTTGGCTATCGATAGTCGACTATCGATCGGCAACACTATTATCAGGCAGGTCGCCGGTCCACCTTGCTTATTTTTGACCACCTTGTATATAGTAAAGTAGGCTTATTAGTGCCCACGCGAATACCACGGGACGAAACCGGGATTATTGAACCGCGTCGCCGCCCTAGGCTGCTACAACGGCCGGTCACGCGCACCACTCGCGCAGCGAACGCGCCTTCTACCCCCGCGCACTATGTTTAATCGGGGACTTGGTTGCTCAGCACGACGATATCGATATATTTGCCGACCGCTTGGGTACAATATTAGTATTAATTTATCGACTTTTGTGTAATTAATAACTATAATATGGACATTAATACTAATATTTGGACATATAATATTTAATACTTATTCTTATTATGTAGGTAATATGACATTCTAAGACAATTATTTATGTATTTAATTTTTGATTTTATTTGACTGATTTGTTATCGTTTTACTTGACAATTGTACACAATATTGACATTTTTAATTGATATTATTTGCACGATTGTACCTATAACTTGTTGGCGCGTTGGATTTTCTGTAAGCCTTCAAGCAGCCTTCTAGAATAAATAAATAAATAAATATAATTATTTAGTATTAGTGGTATTGGGGGAGGCCTATGTTCAGCTGTGGACGTCCTGTGGCTGAAATGATGATGATTATGCTTATTAAAGCATTGTGAAAAGATGTAGATTTTGTCCTAACTAAAAAGAAAAAGAAAAAGAAAAGAGTTTTTGAAACAGAGTGTGATTTGAAAAGAGGTTGAGAATGTAATTGGGAAAAGAAGTTCAGTGTTTCAAACACTGATAAGTCAATGATGCGCTTTTACTGAGCAGTAACTTGCCCATTCCCATAGTAAAAACCTTTATTCGTCTATATCCATTCAAAAGAAATTCAATTCCCTTGTAACTTCAATACAATTTACAAATAACATCGTTATTGTACCACGTTAACGATAAAAATAACGGTAATCTCTCTGGAACTCGTTACAATAACGATAATAGCAGTTAAATGGTTTATAAACAGTTAGACTTTAGGCATTGTATTTGTAATCGGGTAATGTTTTTGGAACAAATAAATATTTTTGCAGGCTGTTTAATTTGATTAAAATGTTTCAATCGCCTTTGATGTTATTTTTTATTTCAGAAAATGAAATCATAATATCATGTAAAATGTAGCCAAAACAAAAGCATAATGGGTCACATTGTGAAAAAGTTATCAGATCTTATGTAGAGCCAAGCTTTTAACTCTACACGCCTTAACTTCACAAGCCCTAATTAATACAACTAAGGCTGGGTTGCACCATCTTACTTTAACTGTGACAAACGTCAAAAGTCTGTCAAACTCCATTCAAAAAGCACTGGTTATTGTTATTGTCACGGTTAAAATAAGATGGTGCAAGTCAGCCTAACACCCGCTTTCACAAACAAAGCTTGCTTAAGTGAAGCAGCAAATCGAACGCACAGCGTTTTCAATAGTGATTGAGTTTCTTGCGCTGCTTCTTCTCAGCACTGGCCCATTTATTGTCCCGAAGCAGTGGTAGGGTTAATATTGGGACGTGTAAAAATGCTTTTTAAAAGCTTATTTGCAAAAATAAATGAGATTTATGAGTTTTTATATAAAGAACCTCAAAGTTGCACAGCGTGCTATGGAAAGGACTATGCTCGGTGTTTCTTTGTGAGATCAAATCAGAAATGAGGAGATCCGTAAACGAACTAAAGTCGTTAAAAGCCTATTTGCAAAAATAAATGAGCTTATGAGTTTTTTAGAGCTCTGTTCATGTCACCCTGTGCGTTCACTACACGCACTGTGAGAACTCATAGTAATGTTTGTGAATGTGCGTCGGTAAATAATGGTGTTAACTTCCATTTCTACAAAATTTTCGGCCTATTGTTTGGTACATAAATCTTCAGGTTCCCACTGAAAGAGGTAAATGGGCTACATGTCATTTGGAACCGGAAGAGGGCGACGTGAGTTACGGCACCTCAGGGGTCCTTAGCGGTTTGGGGAGAACGGAACGTGACGTCACAGTGTTTGTAAGGTCGGTGGTTTCGTATCTTTTCTATGGAGAATTTGACGACTTTTTTCAGTTTTTTTTCCTCTTTAGGAACGGAGAAATCTCATCATCGTCAGATCACTTAGTCTTCATTGCAGGAGTAGGACCTATTTTACAAGAGGCAAATGAAGGATTTGGCCTCCACTCCTCAAGTTGGCCAGACGGGTTGGGATAGTGTACGTACATATTAAAAGTTTAACCACAGAATAATAATAAGTACTACGTACAGAAGTTTTACTTCGCGAAGGTATTTAAAAAAATGTATGCTCAATGTCATTAACAATATGGTGTAATTTAGCCTGTCTCAAGAGTCAAGCACCATTTTGTTGCCAAACGTCAGTAATCGGCACTGCGCCGAAGCTATAGGGCTGACTTCGGTAAAATGATGTGACGCGATGACGTGAGGTGCCAAACTGCGGAAAATGGCGGAGGAAATACATGATTTAGCATGAATTATCTCAGTGTCTTGAGGCAACTTAAAAAAGTACATTCTGTGTTTTTATTATTATTTTGGCAGTTAAATACTGCACAGTATTTAGTACACCATTTTCTTTATTTTCTTTTATCATACACAAGAATACGCGTGCGTGAGTCAATGTTCGCTCGTATGTGAGGCCTTGTCGAATAGTATCCTGTAGGTGGGCCATCGTGCGTGTTTTGTTTTCGATGTAAACTCGCGGAGATGAACAGGCCTGGTTTAACCTACAGTTTGAGACTCCATTTTTACAAAAAGTAGGTATTCCCGGTTCCAGACCTAAGTCTTTAAAAGTTCATACTTAAGTAGAACATGAGCATGAACAAGCTAAATTTTTTTTCAAACCCGGGGCTGGTGTTTTACTATTTGTTTTTATAAATAAATTTAACTTACTCGCAAAGACTTTTCGGTCAATTATTGATCTGTCAAACATCATCTATTCTAGATCTTCAGTGTTCCAAAAAGTACAACATAGGCTGTTAAACACATTACCACTCGTTTGCGTCGTCGCAAAGTCGGGTAAAAACCCAACTAGCACATTAGCAGGTTAATGGGATGATATAAGTCAAATTGCCGCCTATAGTTCAATTAAGGTTTTATAATTGATTTTGCGTAGTGTTCTAGCTGGTTTACAGAATTTATTAGATTTATAAAGGCCTTTAGCTGTACTACAGTCTTTACATAAATGATATCGAGTTATGAACCCTATAAAAGTTTTAGGGAAATCAAATTTACAGATTAAAGCTGTATTTTTTACAGCTACTAACTTTTCTCAAGTGTTGTGGTCTTATAGTGTATTAAAATAAGGCTGAAGATGTAAAAGAGAATTGATCGTGTTCGTTTTAAAACTTTAAGCTTGATAAAAGATTGTCAAGATTGTTAACAAATAATAATCTGTTTAGTGGAATATTTTAAAAACTTAATAAGTACAGTTTTATAAGACTCTAGATCAAAACTTTATAACAGCTTTTGCCTACAAAAGTAAGACAACGAAGAGCGTTATTAATATCAAGGCTGTACTACGGCTAATTGTAAATCCTTATACAGAATACGCTTACGGGTTTCGCGACTGGTCTGTTAGTGTTCATAATCATGGATCGTAAATCATGGAAATACAGAAAAAGAAGTGGTGCAATTAAGAAAAAAGTATTAAAAGAATATTTAGCCATCACAAGCCAGATAATTAACGAGGAAGAATCGAACAAACGAAATGAACAAACCGATTTAGACAAACCGGAATCTGGTCAAGCGTTGACGTTAAATGTGGAGGGTTCCGTATACTTAAAATCACTCAATCTGATAATAATTTTCAACAACACCAGTCCGATTCGGAAAGTTCAAGCGAAACTGAGTTTGCTCTTTCTAGCTATACAGTTTATTACATTTATACTGTCGACTAAACCGCAAGATAAATAAATACTTTCTTCCAAAAAATTACCATGTAATTGAAATAAAAAACATATCTATTACATCAAACAGTGCTATTCATATTCATGGGTATAAAATTACTGGCTTGACGGATATGTTCATATATCCTGTAAAATCATCTAGATTAAATATATTCAAGACTTATCTGCCTAGCATTCGTAGGTACTGAAATAATCTTTGGTCCTCAAGATGTAAAGTTGAAACTAGTTTGCTCTGAATATAAGTCTCGACTTTATTTATTGCCTCTGTTGCACACGTTATAGAGATTAGGTACAACATATGTATAGAAAAACTAAAATTCAAATGGGTGATCATGTAAGAAAAAAACACTTAAGTTTTATCTAAGTTTATTTTTACTTCTAAGTAAGTATTTTCTAATACTGTTTATCATTGTTTTAGGTATAGGGGCCTTGAAATTGTTACATACGCTATTCTTACCTACTTTCAATATTTAAAAATAAGACAGACAATAAATTTTAAATTTCGGATTCATAATACTCGTAGTAATTAAAAATGTAGCTATTTTAACCCACCTGCTGGTGGGTAAAATCTTTATTTGTAATAATAACAAAATTAGTCCCGAGATTACGTGTTATTCTTTTCTCATCGGAATGACAACAAATAATTTTAAGTAACTACCTACTCAAAATTATTTGTTGTCATTCCGATTTTGAGTAACTACTCAAAATTATTTGTTATCATTCCGATGAGAAAAGACTTGATCAATATTATCATCAATAAAAATGTAAATGAAAGGAAAGCTACATTGTCATGACATATTAATAAATAAAATCGCATCCTATATTTTATTCTTAGCATTTTCATTTTCACTACGAGGCAAGTTTGCAGTATTTTCAACGCTTTCTAAAACATTTTCATCTCTTGATAAATTAGCAGAATTTTCATTTTGTTCGCGTACAACCTGTAATGAGATCAGATTTAAATATAGTTTGTCACATATCGTCATAAATTATAGCCTATACATACGTTATTCTGGGTTAAAAAATAATACTAAAAAGTTTCATCAAAATTCGTTCAGTAGTTTGCCACTTCAGCTTGCTAATCCGTCGGGCTATGTCAGCGACTTTAGTTCGTTTACGGATCTCCTACGGCCATTACTTTGGGTGTTACGAACTATTTGACGCTGACTCCCGTATTCACAAACGATGCTTGCTTATGTGAAGCAGCAAATCGAACGCACAGCGTTGAATAGAGCTCTGTGATTGGTTCGTGTGTCACCATGTGCGTCCACGCGGACTCTGAGACCTCATAGTAATGTTTGTGAATACGGGCGATACAAACAGCATATCAAGCTTAACACAGTGGCTCTTATCTCTTTGTTTTAGAGGCTATTTTGCAACTCAATTTTATTTTGATGTGTTGTCGACTGTACAAGCGTATATCGCGTTTAAATAATTTATGCTATGAATTTGAAGGTGGTTTATAAGTGATGGGAGTTTATTCAGTAACTAGATAATCTCAAGCATAAATCTACTTGAGCATGCTCAGCCAAATGAGGAGTGGGAAGTGTAAGAAAAATCCTTCATTGGCATGGGGTAAATAAGTCAATTTTCCTCTTGAAGTTTTCTAAATGACATTGATGATTGTCTTTGTCATCTTCATCATCATTTAATCTCCACTGCAAGAATAGACCCATCTTTAGGCAAATATAGGATATAGCCAACATCTGGCTAGAAGATATTTTATATTGACTAAAATATACATAATCTCGTATCAATGGGTGCTCCTGAAACGGATTTTCAAATCTGCTCTATATGCAAAGCCGCCGCAATGAATATTTTAACACATGCCTGAACCGTTCGATCATGTCGCTGCGAAGAATTAAAACGAAGTTGTTTCACAGAAATGCTCATTATAATATTAATTAGAACATTAAGGACGTCTCGTCGTTTTAGGGTTCCGTAAGACTGATGTAGCTGAAAGATTTGGTAGGAAAAAGATGGAATAATTCTTCTCTCATTTAACCAAACTGGATTAGCCACACTCTCCAAAGGACGACCCCGAACACATCCCTAAGCAGGCTCTGGATTGTTACCTCCAAGGAAAACGGCAACGTGGTCGCCCCAAGCAAACTTGGCGGCGCATTGTAGCAGACGAGGCAAAGAAAATCGGCAAGACCTGTAACGAGATCAAGCGCGAAGCTCAAGACCGAACGCGATGGAGGACTGTTGTGGACGCCCTCTGTCCCATCTAGGGCACATTAGGACCTTAAGTCAAGTAAGTCAACACCCGTATTCATTCGTCACCCCTCCCGTGCCGCTCCCGTATACCTACTAGAGATCCGTATTTATTTTGAGATTCGGATCGGATTTATTGCGAAACAACTCTAAAAATAATATTAATTTAAATCATTGTCTATCCTAACATTTTGTGTCATTTCGCACTATATTAGCAGAAGTTATCAAGAAAATATTAATTTAATTTGAATAATACTAACTTTAACGAGAAATCTGCGTAGGTAGGAGAGTTGTTATGTGTCAAATGTCACTGATTCCCAGAAATAATTCCATTAAACATTTATTTATTTATACTTCAATGCCAAAATATTAACATTAGGCGAACTTAATGCCATAAGGCATTCTCATCCAGTTTACCTTCGGGTATTCAACATTCAAAATATTCCAGTTCTAAAATAACCAGCACTTCGAGCATAATCTGGAATCTTCGTTTTTAATTCCACCACATTCCGTGGAATGGCTTGGAATTTATTCCATTTTTCGCAACGCTTATTGCCGGCTCAGGCGCTTCGCGAATTAAATAATGATTTATGGAAATTTAAAATACCTACATGTGTCTATTTTAATGCCTTTGCCTTAAAACAGCGTCGATAGCACATCAGATTAGACATTTCTATTGCAAAATGAACCTTTATTACTAATTAATAACATCTAACAGTGTTAAACTTGAGTGTTGTCTTTACAAGTCTGATTTAATTTAAAAACTATTAACATTCAAACTGCGAGACGCGTTACCTAATTTTGGAGTGATCACTTCATTTAACTTAATTTCAAGTTTTTAGTAGGTAATCAAATAGAAATCTTACCAAAAAAAAAAAACAAATAAGTCGAAGTTTTTATAATGAAGAGTTGACAATATTATTGCAAAACTGCCTATACCTCATTACAACTATATGAAAATATGTCAGTGTTTAATTCTATAATTTCAATTTGACATGGATTTTTCAAACCGTAAACAACTAGAAATAATATATCCCAAACTAAAAGCCTACAACGCCATCTCTTATCAAAAATGTAAATCACTTGTAACTCCCTTTACGGTGCTTATTGTTCCTATCAAAGCTATACAGAAAATAAAACTAACCTTCCTTTCCTGGAGAATATCGCCGAAATGTAACGCATTTTCGTCGTTTTTCCGTATATTTTTGGCATTATCAGGATATTTCCAGTAACGAGGCTTGACTGGAGTGTCTTGTCGACTTGATGGATCGATGCCCTTCGCACACCAGGTGTCGTTAAGGGTGAATTTTAAGGATTACTCTATTTATTGCGGTCTATGTGTTACTGCTGGATATTAGGGTAACCATAAGAAGAGCCAATTTATTTATACATATATACTAACCCTTACCACAACCCTTACTATTCATGGAGTAACAAATTAAAAAATAGGGCGATTAAAAATGTGAGAAAATATTACTTGAGCTTGGTTAGAAGTTAAGATTAGTGTTGGTAACAATAAAGTGAAGCAAATATACATATAATAGGTTTAAGTCAAATCTCGTTTCTCGTTAGGTATTCTATTAGGTTCCTTATAAGTAATTATTTGTTTAATAATAAAAAAAATCAAATGTCTCTGCAACTTACGAGTAAAACCAAAGTTTAAGAAAATATTTCAGTTTTTAAACACGTTTCTAACGTTCGGAGACAAATTGTTTTCTTATCCAATCAGATGCTTCTAATCGAAGTATTTAAAATAGATTTCAGTACAATTTCTGATTAAGCAGCCAATTTGCGCGAAGCTTTTGAAAATGTAGGGAACGTAATAATTTAAGTGTATTTTTTTCACTAAAACTCTACGGAATGACCTCTTTCCAGAATTCTTTTTCCTCATTTGAATAAATGCCTTAAGTGCTAGCATAGTGATGTGATGTGTCGAGAGTTTTTACTATGTTATTACGTGCAGAACGTTAATAATAAATTGTGTCAATGCTTTTTAAACTTTTTTTTTTAATGGAATAGTAATGCTGACAGATAAAGTTGTTTAAATGTAAACATTTATGAAGATTTTATTTTTATTTCCTAATCCTTCCTTCTTCGTAACAGATTTAAATTAAAACACATTTTTGAAACTGCTTTCTGGCAATAAGATATTATAATCATTTGTGCCTAATACATATAATTAACGTATGTCTTGAAATTATCAATTATGTTTTTCAAATACTTTTTTTTTTAATGGAATAGTAATGCTGACAGATAAAGTTGTTTAAATGTAAACATTTATGAAGATTTTATTTTTATTTCCTAATCCTTCCTTCTTCGTAACAGATTTAAATTAAAACACATTTTTGAAACTGCTTTCTGGCAATAAGATATTATAATCATTTGTGCCTAATACATATAATTAACGTATGTCTTGAAATTATTAATTATGTTTTTCAAATAGTTACCGCCTGCGGCTTCACACCCAATCGGGCTTGCCACCCCCAATCCCCATATTTCCTAAGTCTGTCGGTTCCTGCTGATGGAGGTAAGATAGTAAGTTCCTCTGTAGTTGAGGATTGCCATTGAAGTTCGCTTCCACCGCACGCGTGATCATCACTATCCATCCAGGTGAGATGCAGGCCAATACAGAATAAAGTTAGAACAAAAACTGTTAAAATTGAATGAAAATCAAACATATCGTATCATAATGTAATCATCCCATCACTATCGTGTGGCCGTAGCAATTCATCTTTATGCTAAGTAATACAAGCTAATGAAGAAATACGGTGTTGTGGAGACCTTTTTAGGGACCTAGTGATGTGATGACCCTCCATTTTGCTCTTACCATGTTGAGTCTGTAATCCATAAATATCAATATCCAGTATTTTTTAAACTATGTTAGTGCGAATTTAACCGCGATTCAAAACGAACGACATTGAAACAATTTTTTTTACGGAAGCTCTTAAAAATGAAACAGCTTTTGTTTAATTTAGACCAAGGTTTTGAGACAAATCTTGCATCTCATCTCATGGAAACTGATGATTATGTCGAAGGTAGAAGTGATCTTCACCCTATCTTTCCTCCAACTGCCGAAATACAACAATGATGTTTACAGACAGACTTAAATAGATATAAATAAATTGGCGGTTGATCTGCATATTTGATATCAGTTTATTAATCAAATCAAATCATTTTTTTGCGAACATGGGTTTACCTCAATTTGCGGACCCCTAAAAAGAATGCTCCACTAAAACGAAACACAAATACTAATTGAATTTCAACAACTAGTTCAGTAGGCCTTTTCACGGACCATTACTCAGTGTTACGACAACTTTTTGTTTCTCTCTGACTTCCATTCTTCACCTTTTGCCTGTTCAAAGTCCGGCCCAAGTGATGAGATAGAAGATAGTATCTATCCATGCCACACAATAAGTTGCTTACAATATCCTAAGGCTGGGTTGCACCATCTCACTTTAACTTTAACAAACGTCAAAGATCTGTCAAACTCCATACAAAAAACACCGGTTCTCGTTATAGTTACGGTCAAAGTTAATTGGCTGAGTTGCACAGGGGTACATGATTAAGATTTTTACCTTGTATAATGGGCAAAACTTGGTATGGATTTATAAAATAAAACACAAATACACCTTAGTTCTTTGAGTATCTACATATTTATTTGTATCTATGGTGCCGCAGAAATCCGGCTCGAAGGACCAAATCTATGATTATTGAGTAAGTACCTAGATATAACCAAAAGGCCAACGCTTATGACTTGTCCTCCACACGTCCCCTAACTTAGAGAAAAAGATTTCAACTTGTCGAGCAAAAGTTTTGAGGGAAAGAAATTTGTCGAGTCCAAATGAATACAAACTGCCACAAAAGTATTCGTAAGTTTGCAGACATTGGCATTCCGAATACTTGGATAGAAAACAATGTGCTTGATGGTAATTAATAGATATAAATATCATCTAAGTATCATCATCATCATTTTCACTGCTGAACATAGACCTCCCCCAATGTTTTCCATGTTGATCGATTGGTAGCGGCCTGCGTCTAAAGGCGTCGTCCTTTATTCCCATCCACCCCTTCCTGCGTCCTGCGTCCAGCGCTTCCCTGCTACCTATTGATGTCGTCGGTCCACCTTGTGGGTGGACGTCCCACGCTGCATTTTCCTGTACGCGGTCGCCATTCCAGAAACTTGCTGCCCCATCGTCAGTTCTGCGTACTATCTGCCCATTGCCACTTCAGCTTGCTAATCCGTCGGGCTATGTCAGCGACTTTAGTTCGTTCATCTAAGTATACTTATACGAAAATTGAACCGACAATAGCCCAGTGATATTGGTGTTGTACTGGCCGAATTGAGAACCAAGGAACGCAGGCTCAAACACAGCTCAACGCTGCTAGCATTTTAACTAAGACTTAATATTAACTATAGCGGCCGCCCGCGACTTCGTACGCGTGGATCCCGTTTTACCCCCTTAGGGGTGGAGTTTCGTAAAATCCTTTCTTAGCGAATGCCTATGTCATAACATCTACTTGCATGCCAAATTTCAGCCCGATCCGTTCAGTGGTTTGGGCTGTGCGTTGATAGATCACTATGTCAGTCAGTCAATCAGTCAGTCAGTCAGTCACCTTTGAGTTATATTATATTTAGATTAATAATTAATGGTCTTGTGGTCCAATAAGCACCCTCTTTTGCAAGGGGGTAAGTAAGCATGTAACTCGTTTACCTAGATAATTGTGCTACGTTTTATTTATTTACATCGGAATGAAAATTGTTTAAACTTGCCCTATTGTGCTTAGTTTGACGCCTTTCACTTCGTTTGACAGGTGCTTTAATGTTGTTTAATAGATTACCGGCTCTCAACGTAGGATTTTAAACTCGAGTGTTCAACAAGCTAAGTTGAATCATTAAAACTTTTAGCCTCTTTTAAGTGCTTCGAGTTAAGGGAGCTCACAGACGAGCGACAGTATCGGCGACTGCATGCTGCTTAAAAGACGAAGACAGTTGCTGATAATCACCGACGAATTGAAATTTAGCGTAGGTGCACGCACACTAAGTGACACGCAATAGCAACAGCTCTGCGACTTGACGCGACGACAGGCTGCGGCCCTCAATGTCGCTGTTGCATGTCGCCTAGTGTGTGACCGCACACTAAGCGACCGTCGTCGATGCATCGCAAATACCGCTGATGGTCGCCGACAGTCGCCGATGCATCGCGACTCTTAAAGACGGGCAGTCACTAACGTAGGTATACGTAGGCTGAGTTGCACCACCTAATTTTGACTTACTATAACGTTAACCGGTGCTTTTTGTATGGAGTTTGACAGATTTTTGACGTTTATCAAAGTTAAAGTAAGATGGTGCAACCCAGCCTTAGAGTGTCAACATTTCATGACAGCGAAAGGCGCGAGCCGGCAACTGTCGCTGATCGTCTCCTACTGCTATCGCAAATAGTAGCTGACATAATATCGCTCGTCTGTGAGTTCTTTAAGACGAGCTCGCTGGCTGGTTTCGTTTCAAGTTTACCGGCTAAGAGTTTTAACAGTGATGGAAATATTAACCTAATTTAAAGGATTATAAAGATCAAATTAATATCTAGATGAAATCATGATAAATTCTGCTGTGAATTGAACAAAAGGGTTAGTTGAATCTTTGTAAATAATTTGTTAATTTAAAAACAATGCTTGTCATTTCTTGTTTATTAAAAAAAATCTAATTAAACAATACAAAAGGAGATTATTATTTCAATAGTTAAATATTAAGCAGTACAAATATTTTTTGTAACTGAGCTCTCAATAGCTCAGTGGTTATGGCAGCAGTGATGGGTCTTAGAGCACTTACATATTTAGTTAGGCGATTTAGCAGCGCGACAAACGCGCTGCCGAAAACATGCATTCACATTATAAAAACGCGCCGCAGTCGTGCAGTCTAACGCCCTAATGTGAAAGCGCGCTTAAAGACTGCCAATAATACTTTAAATCCAGTCCAGTGCCTTAATTATGAATTGTCAAATACATTTCAAGATTTTCTTCTTCTGTTGCTGGCAATAACCTGGTATTGATAACCACGATTTCGCCAATGTTGATTACTCAGCAGTGGACATTTTATGGCTGAGATGATGATGATGATGATGATGATGAATTACTCAACATCTTCTGCACCTCAATCAAGGTCTTCCCTTTAGTTTCTGGTACCAAAAACAACGTGCATAGAAAAGCACACGCCGCAACCACAGAAAACGTAGCAAAGGCGACGTACATTCCCATATTAGTGATGATAACGCCAAAAGATGTGATGGTGAATATGCTCATGAACCAGGAGAATGCTAGGACGATGGCAGTGCCTTTGTTTCGGACGTCTACCTCGAACATCTCGCCGACCAGCGTGCCGGGGATGACTCCGAAGCCTGAAATAGGTAAAAAGACACGAGAATGTCATAAAAATTCATTAAATTTTCTTTAAGTAGGCCCCCAAAAAGCACTTTTATACGACCCAAACCTACCACTGTTTCGGAACAATAATACGGGGTGGAAACGATAAGTGACCTCACTCGATTATTTCTAAACTATACAAGATGTCGAAAGTGTAGTTACTAATCAAACGGTATCAATAAACTGGATCTATCCGAAAATTCAATGTCGTCAGCTTTTATAAGCTTTATTTTTTATTGTAATGTACCTACTTGTTAGTGTGTGTCAACATAGTTTTTGCCTTTTCATGAATTCAACTTCGTTCGTTTCAGCCAAATGACGTCCACTGCTGGACAAAGGCCTGCCCACGCTACTTCTTCCAGCCCGTGGTCGCCACTCGAGAACTTTCCTGCCCCAACGGCCATCGTCTCTACGAGCTATGTGCCCCGCCCACTGCCACTTTATTTTAGCAATTCTGCGAGCAATGTCGGTTACTTTGGTTCTCCTGCGGATCTCCTCATTTCTGATTCGATCACGAAGAGAAACTCCGAGCATAGCCCGCTCCATCGTCCTTTGAATTTCGCCGAATTCAACTTACCAGGAGTAAAAGCCGCCAGGAATGTAACAGAGGCTACTAGTGGCACCCATTTTATATTGGATACAAATTCAACGCCATTATCGTACAAGTAGAAATAGAGGGCAAGAACCAACTGTAACAGAAAAAAATAACTATGATAGTGATGTGACCTTACCTACTCGCGACTATGCTTGCATTTCTCCATGATCCAGTTTTAGAAGTCCTTTTTGAACTAATTTCTATGTAAGTATATTAAAGACCCCTTTCAGGGCGCTTAACATGTCCAAAACAAATATTATAAATTCCTGTCAACAACCGAAACATAATATTGGCTCGAAGTTAAAGTTCAAGATTTTTGACATGAATGAAAATTATATGACAAGATTTGCAAAATGTGCGTGGATGGAAGAATTTAATTAACGAACGAACAGGTAGCAATAGAAAATAGATAAATAACTTACCATACTCAAACAACAACAGCTAGTAGACATCAGAAGAAGTATTCTTCTTCCACAGTTCTCGACAGCCATGATCGTGATGAATGCAGAAATAAACTGGACTGATCCGATTATGATCATTGCTACGTGTGGGGCTACAGATGACTCTGAAAAACGATTACTTTAGAATTTTGATTATTGTTGCTTTCATCATCATCATTAAATTTCAGCCACAGGACATAGGTTATAGACCTCCCAAAATGATTTCCAGATTAGCCAGTTGGTAGCGGCCTGCATCCAGCCCTTACCTGCTACCTTTATGAGGTCGTCTGTCCACTTTGTAGTTTAAGAATAAGTATTATTGTTGCTTCAAGAATAAGTGTGTTATGTCTCCGTGGTTCTTCCTCAGTAATTCTGGTGGATGAAAAGAGTGGAATTCAAAAGACAACCTGGGAGACAATCAGTTGTTCCAAGTATAGTAGGGAATATACCAACCGGGAAATCTGGTTAATAACCTCACTTGTTACCTACTTCAAACAATTCGTATACCTACCTGCAATATCAAAAATCGTTGTAGCGTAATTCCGAAGTATAGGCACCCCAGACAATTGTTGGAAGCCATACAGCAGGCCGGTTATGATCAAAGCCTTTCTGTTGCATTTAACCATGAACAAGGTCTTCCATTCTAACGTGCCTTTGTTGTTTTCTATTTGCAATTTCAATTCTGTCAAATTTTCAGCATCTTCTTTTCTATTTAGTGCTATTAAAGTTGCTCGAGCTTCTTCATTTCGACCTGGAAATACATTTAAACATCTGTTAAAAACGGGACTATTCCCACCTCTCGTTCTCACCGCTGAAACTCCTGTATATCCAGGATCTACAGCTTGACTGCCATAAAAAAAACCAACCAATGAAGTAAATAATATACAAACATCTGGAAAAGTAAAATATTCTGGGCAGTTTTGTTTGCTGCCTTTGCTTGTTTACTGTAAAACTCATTTCTGCGGCGCAAAACTTATTAGTCTTGGCATAAAATTTCAAACTTTCCGGCCGTCTTGTGTGTATTTTTGCAGCAAAACGTATAATATTTAAAAGTAATTAAATAATGTTGCTTAGCCTTTAAAAATATCAAACAAAACCTTACCTTTTAACAGATGGTAAATAGGAGATTCTGGGGCAAAGTATAGCCCCCCAAGGTACATCACACTCATGGCCAACGCGAAGTAATTGACGAAGTCGTACGAAGCATACCCGCCTACGATGTAAACGAGCAAGAAACCGAAAGAGAAGTATATCATGAAGCTTCCTAGGAGCTTTCCTCTGATTTCGGTGGAGCTGAAAAGGTGTACAAAAATATACGTAAAACAGAACTACAATAAATGTTTTTCAATATAACTGAAAAAAGTTTATTACAGAGAACTTTTGTTGACTTTAATTTACATAAAAATAGACGTCGGAATTGTATTTTACGGACTAAAACAAGTAATTGAGCTATAAATATATAGTTTTTATTATTCTATAGAAGAGCTATTTTCTTCAAAGGACATTTTTGGAACCATAATAAGTTTTCTTAGGCTGGATTGCACCACCGTGACCTTACTTTTACTTAACCAACCGTCAACAAAACTTTGTCAAACTCAGAAGTACCGGTTATCGTTATAGTTACCGTTAAAATTATGTGGTGCAACTCAGCCTCAGCGATGTTTATAAATTGAAAACGTCTTGGAAACGTTTTTATGTTATTTTAGTAAATTATTTTAGTTCCTTATAAATTAATACCAGCATAATTACCGCCTTCCTCCTATGTCTTTCATCAATTGATTTACAACCTTAAACGAAATACATAAAGCCCAAATCCATTTTTGATACTTACGCAATTTCCCCTATGTAAACCAAGTTGACACAATATATGAAGGCAATGCTCATTCCCATTATAAATCTGAGGATCCACAAAGCCAGAATATGTTTGATGAGGATCAGCCCCACGTATGATAGTATGATCCCCACGTCTCCGATGATCAGAAATGACTTTCGGCCTATCACATTGGACAGACGGCTTAGGGCTAATGCACCTGGAAGAGTAAAATGGATGGAATATACATTGCAGTGATATCGGGACTTATCCCACCACAATTTCCCACCACTGCAACTCATGTAAAGTGCAGGGTCTACAGCCTGGCCTCCAATGAAACTCAACTAGTGAAGGTTGAGGCGTCCCGGGGGATAGCTAACTGTCTTTGAACCCGCAACGAATTTAATCAGAATAATACAAGAAGAGTTCGAAATATAGGTAATATCGACTTGCAAAGCGGGAGACAGATGACTGTAAAAGTATTCAACCATTTACTAAGATATCATGACTTTCTTCTGCCATTTCTTCTCAGCACCAGTCAATTAAGTATATTGTCCCGAACTGGTGGCAGGCCAAGCTATATTACGACCTATTAACATTTATAAAACAAATAGCTTTAATCAATTAATGAACATTCCCTTTAACTTATCCAACAAAAAGGATCATCATCATCATTTCAGCCATAGGCCTCCCCCAATGATTGACCAATTGGTAGCGGCCTGCATGCCTTCCTGCTACTTTTATGATGTTATCGGTCCACCTTGTGGGTATAACGAAAAGGTGCATCCACAGGTGCATCCTTTTCATTAGTAAATCATTTTGTAAAAGTTTTTTAATGCATGATTGTACCCTCACCATCATTTCTCTAATATCTTACAATCTATCTATTAAATTAAAAGCTATATCTACCCACAACGGCTCCAACATATAAGGAAGATATCACCCAGTTGTACTCCATATCACTGGGAGGCACGGGGAACTGTCCAGGGTCATGCAACTTCGAGAATATCGGAGCTGGCCAGCCTCCGGCGTATCCAAAAATGATCTGACCTATGTACGCTGTAAAATGCCAGATTATTGAAATAAATAAATATTTTTTAATTATAGAAGGTAGCTCACAAGTCATAAAACAGTCATTTGGAATAAAAATGAGCTGAACCTTCATCATTTTTAAGCCATAGGACGTCCACTGCTGAACATAGGCCTCCCCCAATGATTTTCACAATGGCCGGTTGGTGGCGGCCTGCATCCTTTATGAGATCGTCGGTCCACCTTGTGGGCAGATACATGTCCTACGCTGCGCTTTCCGGTACGTGGCCTCCACTCCAGAACTTTTATCGGACCGGAACATTAACTAGGTAATATTATTATCGAATTATATTTTCATTTTTAGATACCACATTTTTTGGTTTAGGCTCTTTCTCATTTGATGGCACAGAATTTTGCTACGTATTTCGTCTTATTTCATTGGATTTTTTTTATCCACAACAAGCAAGCTCTTGGCCTGTATCTCACCTGATGGTAAGTGATAATCAGATCAATACCGTGTATCTGCACTGTAACCAAATTTACTTAAAAATACAGGAGAAGGGCTAATGCCGATTTTAACCATCAATCCCTAATTTTAAAGGGACCCCTTTGAAAACAAAATTCCTGTTTAGTGTTACCATAGAGGTTACTTAAAAATTAGGGATTGATGGTGAAAACGGGCATAAGAGATATACTCGTACTTTTTATTTTTGGCCTAATTTTTCACTACGCAGCAGTATCCAATGCTAGTAATAGATTTGCACTATCCCTAATGATAGGAAGATAACAAAAAATAAAATGCACTTACCGAAGAAGCATATTAGATACTGCCTCCCGTATTTACTCATTTTGAATTACTTATTACTTAAAAACACTTTATTAATTCATAACTTCTCAGTTTGCATGTGCACGATTCAGAAATGACTAAAGCAGATAGCATTAGCAATACAAACCAAACCTATGTAATCCGTGTCTGATAGTTAGTGATAAGATAATTTGAGATCAATAAGTATTACGGTATAGTTATTCAACTATTTTGACAGATAGATACATTGTCATTATCAGTGTACCTACCATGAGTTTACGTTAGGTATGCTTGCTAGCGAGTACGTCAAAAATCTCTATGAAAATTTTGTTTCTTGAAAGTAGCCGCTAGGGGCGCTGCACAATATGTCATACAATTAATGTAATTTTTTTACGCAGTCGCTAGCGAGCACACCTAACGTAAACTCATGGTAAGCCTACAGATAAGCTACATCTTTGTGTGTTCTATCGCACTGGCAACTAGAGGTCGTTAGAAGTAACTATAGATCAGTTCAAGTTACTTACATATTGTTGAAATATTATACGTCCTAGCAAAGTTGAAGTGGCAATAGTATGCAGAACTGACTGACGGCCGATGGGGCAGCAAGGTTCTGGAGTGGAGGCCGCGTACCGGAAAACGCAGCGTGGGACGTCCACTCACAAGGCAGACAGATGACATCATAAAGGAAGCAGGATGGCGCTGGACGCAGGCCGCTACCAACCGGGCAACATGGAAAGCATTGGGGGCGGCCTATGTTCAGCAGTGGATGTCCTATGGCTGAGATGATGATACGTCCTATACTGTATAAACCGGTCGAGTTATCTGCGCACCTAGCGGCCGTGACGTCACATCGACGCTCTGGTACGGACGGGGCGAACACAGGGTGTGCGGGTAACTACGAGGGAGAGTCGCATTCCAGCGAGATGCGCAGCTAGCTCGATCGGTGACAGCAGTTTGGTGATGATCACTAAAGTTGAGAAAGCTTCACCGTGTTTGACAGTAATGTAAAATTCTGACTATGTTAGGTATTGTAATTTCTTCCTTTAACTGATAATCTTTCGTAGCAATTAGGTAAAACACTAAGGACTTAGGTAAAACATTGATTATTGTGAGATTCGAATTCGTAAAATTGCAGATGGTGCAAACGTACGGCTCTTGTGATCAAGCTATTTTACTTACCTACCTATATTTTTGTTGCCTAAGATTATGATAAAAAGAATTAAAATAATTCCGTAGCATGATTAACCCTAGAGTGCTCGCGCTATGAGCATTTTGCCGCCCTCGGCAAAAAAATCGAGTTATTTTCTACACGATGCGTTTGTCAAAGTCAAGCGTTTCAGTAGCTGCCTCCCCATACTTCACCTCCATGTATTGGAAATTAGAAGAAATTTAGTGCTCAGGTGACCGCAATAGAGAACGATTGTTGAACGTATGTCACGTTTTGCGGCAAATTGCTCACTGCGCGACTACTGACGTAAGTAAAATTTATGTGTTTGGTTTTTAGTGTAGTTGGAAGATTATTAGTTTTCATTGCGTATAATGTTGTTTTGACATTAATGACGTCATAACATTGATAATTACTATTAGTGCTTAATTTATTTCATGTCGTTTTCGGTAAAATTCACGTAAAATACAAAAAATGTAAAAACAAGGAAGATGTCGGATTTCGAAGAAGCTGGTGCACTAAAATTAGTAGAAAATGTATACTAAAATTGTAAAGAAAGTAAACATAGTCATTACAATACTGTTATAGAACAATCAGCGGCAGAATCTGAAAATGATGTGCCAAGGGTGCAATAGTTGTGCAAATTTACTGTGCACCGCACATTAAATGCACATGTGACAGGCCTGTTTTGTTGAAGCACATGTCATAGATGAAGAAAACCTTTAAGTGTGCTAATAAGTTTAATATTTGATGATGTATGAAGGTAAAAACAATGTTTTTTCTATGATTTCTATAAATATTTCCTAACATTTCCAAAATATATTTTTTTCTTTAAATTTTAGCCACAAATCTTTAATGAACGTTATTTTCTAATAGTGTATGCTTTATTCTATCATTTTTAACTGATTTTCATATTTTTAAACTGTTATTTGACACACAACCGGACTTGTAAGTTTGGGCGGCAAAATGCTCATATGCGAGCACTCACGTTTCACGGAAAGGCGCGACTACTCTAGGGTTAATAATAATGAATTTATTTAAAATAATTTTACAATATTAAAATGTTCAGTAGGAATATACTTTGGAGGTTACTTAAGGTTTTATCTTACCAGAAACATATTTGTTTGCTGTACATTACAAATTGCTTAACATCCTAATTCCAGAATATTTTCTCTCTGCAATCAATGCGTAAGCTACCATCAGGGTTCCTGAATGTTAAAGACACACCTACAGCCCGCGGCATGGGCGAGTTTCCATCTGGATAGAAAACCACCATCACCATGTCCACATACCCGCCAGTTCTTCTGCACCAGCTCTTCATAGCATTCTCCGTATCTGACCATTCATCGCAGTTCCAATTCGAAGATCTTGGAACGAAATTGTAATCAGAATAAGGACCACCAAGGTCGCAGCCAACTAAGTAATCAATATCGTAATTCCCAGGGATCAAACTCTGATATTTACTGCTGACTTGATTTGGAACTGATTGGTAATGGACAATGTTGTGCGTAGTTTCGTTTGTGATCCGCGCTCGGATTACTGCTGGGACGGACTGGCCTTGAAACTGGACAGTAGAGTAACTGCTGACCGGCTTCATGCAGTCCGTAGCTCGATGATGCGACTCGAACTCACAAGCAATACTCTCCACAAAATTATCTCTGCAAGCTGATGATGTTGATCTCACTGATAAGCACGGGTATTCGTTTTTGATGAAGTCATCACAGCTCTGCTTGTACATTCCTCCAACGTTGTAATCTGATGGGAGAATTGGAACTTGAGGCTTAGGGGCATCTGCAGGTGGCGCACAAAACTCCCAATGACGTCTGCCATTGTGCTTCAAATACCAGCACCAGTAGAACCTTTTGTTCCCTTTCTCGCATTCAGAGACGCATTCGCTTCCATACCGGGTCATGGCTACAGCATCTTCTGGTGACTTCCTCACGTAAGAACTGCAGTAGTCCCAATGCATGTCGTATGTTGTGATGCACCATTCTCTGCGATAGCCGAAGAAGCCACAGTTCGTCAAGCAATGTGTCGCGAAAGGGTGTCGTTTTTGAGTAGTGAAGAATTTGGGAGCTGGTCCATAGGTTTTGCAGCTGGATATTATTCCAAACCAGTTGATAACGCACTGCCCGTTGACACAGCCGGTCAAGCAAAGGCTTCCATCTGGAGTTTTAGCTATCTCCGTATACTCTGTGACCGTGAATCTTCTTGCAAACACTATTTGCAGTAACGAGAGCAAAATGATTGGCACGAACATGATGCTGTCTGGTCAAGTACTGAACTTTGAGTGATAAAGTGTTTATCTTCCTTTATTTTATATATTTGTTAGCAAGTTTCCCCACGCTGATAATTATTTAATTAATAAATGCAATAATAATCATGTTTATTTTAAACATGTTGGGATTTCGCGATTGTAGTATCGCCCCAGACCTTTGGCATGAAGATAAAAATTCCGGAAGATAAGTATAGCATCACTGGTTTTTCATTTAAAGTCAAGTTAAGTATGTCAAATCCTGGTCAAAATAGACTTTTGAATTAAATATCCAGTGGCGTACCTAATAAAAAAGATCACGCAAAATAGAATAAATGGATAATACTCGTAGCAGTTACTATACGAGTACAAGGTGAAGGTTAATTAAGTAATTTGTACTGCAAAAAATCCTAATAGTCTCGTTAGCCCTTCGTATAAGCTAAATATGCTTGTGTTACGAATGGGCTCACCACAATAGTCGAGCGGGCGGGGTTCGAACCCGCGTTCCTCGGATCTCGAGTCAGCCAGTCCGACCCCTTCACCGTTCGGCTATCGTGGTTCCAATGTATTAGAGGCTTTCAGTCTGTTGTTAATAAAACATTTTTCTCATCAAGAACATTTTCGTTTATTTTCATATTTATCACAAATTTGCAGCCCTATCTGACCACTACGTATACGTTATCTTATACATATTTAATACTAATACAAAACATAATACAGAGCATCTAAGTTATACAAATATAATGACTAGATTCTTTGGTTTTTGTGCTGGACATCACAATATTAGGTACTTTAAATATTTCTCAATGAAATTGTCGTGTCCTCGTGTCAAAAAAAAGATTTTATATTACTAACCTAATTAAAGAAAATATTTGGTAAAGAATACATTTTTCAATAGCTTCTTTTTTCAGGACATTTTAATTAAAAAACAATGTTTAGTGCAAGATAATGGCACAATATTCGTAATTCAAGCAATAATGACACAATATTCATAATTTTTGCGCGTTTTCAAGAAAATGTATCGACATAATTTTATTGGCAGCTGCAATGTTGTATCGACTTTTTTAAACAAATAAAAAACATTATCCATTTCAATCTTTGAAATCTTTACTAAGATATAATTAACATTATTTTCAGAAGCCAATGCATAAAAAATTGTGCAGTTTTATGTTGAATCTTATCTAAATTAATTTTTTATTTACAAACAATTACTCTTTGAGCAATCGATATGTACATTATACATCATAGTTTTTACATTTTAATCTTTTTTCAATTTGTAGCTTGAAACAACGCAATAATATTCAAAATATAGTGGCAATATAATATGGCACAGTCTCAAGAGCTAAGTACAATATTTTTTTACTGTTATTTATTTTACTGTGGTACGGTACAAATTGACACATTACCTTGAACAAAATAAAATATTGTCGCATACGAAATCACGCAAAACGTAAACGAATTGGTATGCTAAATACATCTAGTAAACTCAAGTGAGAATAAGAAATGTTCATAAAAGAAACAAAAATAATATTGAAAGTACACATTGTTATTTAATTATGAAAGATTATTAGGCAATATTAAAATCTTACTTGCGACTTAATGTAATAATGTAAAATAATATTTATAAAAAACAAAAACTTAATTAACAACAATAGAAATAGCTTTGATGATAAATTGTTTAATTGAAAGATTATTTAAATACTACCTAAATGGAATGCATAAGAAGTTAAATTAAATTATACAAATAGTACCTAGGTTCGTCGTATCACAAACAATATTTTAATGAAATAAAGATGAAAGCTGTATTTGAATCATACATTTTTGAGATAGGTTGTAATAGAAAAAGTGGTTTAGCTAGTAACAATTTAACAGCGCCCATAAACAAAATAAATTTTGAAATTAGTCAATTCATAACCAAAACAGTAACTTTCATGACATAATTAATATCGCTTTTGATAGACTAAAGCTGTATAAAAGCCTCGTAAAGTGTAACACAATTTTCAATTGTTATAAAAGCCACTGCCATCTTTATTTCTTGAGCTCTCTGGTGCATCAAGTAGTATGATATACATCAAGGAAGATAAGCGTAAAAACTGAATCGATTTAGGTACTTATAGACAGATATACTTTTTGTTGTCATTTTCTATTACTGTAATAACAAACAAGTAATTAAGACAGAAAAACAACAAATGCTCCAAAGAACAATTACAACTTCGCCCGTTATTTGCATTCGAAACATCAATTCGGCACAGATAACAGAATCCCACAGATTCCTGTAACAACAAAACTTTTAATGCTTATTCCTCTTACATTTGCGTATTGTCAACCTCCAAAACGCGAGCCGAAAATCCGGGGAGTAAAACGCGTAAATGAACGGATTTATAGCAGAGTTGAACCATCCTAACCAAGTCAGGATGTACATCAATACAGGGTTGACGTAGTTAGAAGGTATGAAAGGGGTAAGTATGTAGTAAACGAAGAATGGTAACCAGCAAGCGACAAAGCCACCGACAACTAGGCTTAACGTTTGAGCTGTTTTCGTCTCGCGTCTTAGAGAAGAGACTCTATTATTATCGACGTGGTCTTTCATAGAATGGGTCCTGTGTCTCTGTGTGTTCTTATACTTAAAGTTGGCTTTGAAGGTGACCTCGTTGTAGAAACGAGACTCTTTCTCTTTGCACTTGTTGAATTTGGACTGGCGATTCTTTTTTTCAGCGCGGAAGCAGCAAGGGCATTTGTGGTCCCCTTGAGAAGAACAGTCACTCTGCTGGTTTGACGTCTTCGAAGTCTGCTTTGAGGCACTCTGGCGAAGGGACAGCTTGTCAGACCCAGAGTCCGACTCAGTGCGGATACACGATAGCTTCCCTCTCTGCAACAAAAAGTTTTGGTTCATTTGTGGAAAATTTCAACAACAAACTGTTAATTTTGAAGTTAAAGTGTTTAAAGTTGAAGTAAATATATTGCGGGGAAATTTGTTGTTTTTGTATAAGCAAATATCGTATGAGGATATTCCAGAGATTTTAAAGTTCAAGAGAATATCGAATGGGAAAATTTAGAATATTTTAAGTACCTATTGCAAAATAAAACAAAAACATTTTAATCTGTCTCATCCTATTAAGGTAATAGATATAATTTGGCACATCTCCTACTTCGTCAATAATTAGGTAGTGTAGCTGTATCTTATAAGTATAGTCTGAATATCATAAAAAAATCAAAATCCTATTTCCTACATCTTAAAGACAAAGATTAGTATGAAAGTCCAAACATTTTTATTGGTCTCTCGTTTTTTTTCAACAAGAATTCAATTAACTTTAGAGCATCTGATACGAACCCAACCAGTCGTAAAGTTCAGTTGACGCAGAACAGAACTTGTGGACGTAGCAAAAACATTTTTGCTCGGCCGAGTGTAAAATTGCTGTTAAAAATACTAGCACCGAATCCGCTTATGATGTGTCAAAGCTTCTACAGAAACAGACAGCTTTTATGTACCTTTTGGAAAAATAAGATTACCTACCGTAGAATTGGATTGATATAAATAAATATTAAACGTATTTCTGTACCCTCTCTTTGTATTTTTAACGTTAGTGGAATCACAATTAGACACATCTTTTTAATAATGGTCTATTATTTTCTTTTTGATAATTTGTTACCAGTCTGCTTGTGACCACGGCTGTAGCATCACAGCCGAAACGTCAAGCCGTGAGTACATAATGTAACTCATTAATAAACGTCGCGTTAAGACCCGTGTCTTACTATTTTAATTTGTTACCTACCTATCATCATCACCAGGACATTTAGTCTCTAATGCAGGAGTACGACCTTCTTTTATTCATCAAAGGCAAAGGAGGATCTGGCCTACACTCCCCAAGCTGGTCAGATGGGTTGATATACTATGTGCTGATTCAGCTGATCTCATTAGGCTATGTGTAACGTGCGATTTCACCATTTCCGCCAAATTAGCTGAGAATGTCTGTAAACCGTACAAAACAGAAAAGGGTAGCGCAGTAGGCTTAGTTAAAGTTATATGAGACAATCCATGAATATTTTTCTCAAGTGAATAAAATAACGCCCGTATTCACAAACGATGCTTGCTGAAGTGAAGCAGCAAATCGAACGCACAGCGTTGATAGAGCTCTGAGATTGTTTCGTGTGTCACCCTGTGCGTCCACGCGCACTGTGAGACCTTATAGTATTTTTTGTGAATACGGGCGTAAATGCTATAAGTTTGAAAAGAATCGGACTTAGTAGTGTGCCTTGGGAAGGTCTTTGTCTAGCAGTGGGCTGATAATAAAGAGTCATGACTTGTGATTGCGGGAGCATACTGATAATCATTTTTTTTATAATATCTAAAGAATGGCAGGCCGCTACCAATCGATCAACATGGAAAGCATTGGGGGAGGCCTATGTACAGCAGTGGACGTCCTATGGCTGAAATGATGATGATGATGATGATGATCTAAAGAATTCCTCTATCAGTCCTTCAAATCTTCAGGACTTAGTTTCTTCAAGAAATAGAGTGGACCTACTGGTATTTGTCTGTTTGTTTTCTGCAAACAGTACTAGCAGTTTACTCATTAACCGCTAAAGCTGCCCAGCAAACAGAATGGCCTGTAAAATTTTTGGTTTGCATAAGCGACTGTTGGGAGTCTACGAAAAAATATTGAAACTTTTTAATAGCTTTGTTTTCATTTTAAGTTCATGGACACGCTTTTGAGAGCACTGACCTCAATAGAAAAGTGAAAGATCCCTCTGAAATTTCAGAAGTAATGATCGAATCAGGCAACTATTTATATTAGATTTATTTCTAGAAAAGGAAGAAACTCATTTTGTGATGGTATTAAATTTTAATATTGGTTTTTGAATAAGTTGAATTCCCTTGGGTCATAATGAGTCTGTATAACTACGAGAAATATAACTGAAAACTGCTGAAACGAACGAACGAATCACACGAAAAAACAACCAACCTTATTACACTTAGTGGCAGTGCTGGCCAGTTGGTGATGTCTTCTCGCAACTACGCAGGATATCCTCGCGTAGACGTACACCATCACGATCATGGGCAGGAAGAACGACCCCATGGCTGAGAAGACCACGTACCCCGGGTTTTGGTTGTAGCGGCAGACCCCTCCTTGGTTGTGGTCTGGCTCGTACCTGGAAGATAAGACTCTGTTAGGAGATTTCTTTAATGATAGGATTTTCTAATGCTTCGTGATTTTCTGAAAAAAGTTAAGACCTGTTTTCAAGATCGAAGACCTAAATTGTCATTAACCATTTGTGAAATTAAATTTTATTGTGAATTCAGCACCATCATTTATTTACCTGATCACGCTTAAATTTGAATGACTTCCTTTCGGTAGAGAGAGAGAGAGAGAGATACATTGGGCATTGGAAATAATAATAATACAATGGGACGTAGGTTTGTACATACATAAATGGCATCAAGCATTACTCAAGTAAGGGGTAAGTAATCCCTTAATAATTGAAACATAATACTTTAAATTATTGATTCAATTTCAAATCATATAAACTAGGAATAAGATTTATTCTTGATCAGAGTGTAGATTTACTAACATTGCCACTGTCGGCGGGACGAAGCTAGTTTTATGAGAAACTTACCATCCAAACATAGGAGGACACGTAATCGCACCAGCAGCAATCCAAACGAAGAAGATCATGGTCAGAGCCAGCTTCTTCGACCGCCGTCTTCTGGAGTACGTCAGAGGCCTGGTCACAGCCAAGTACCGATCCACGCTGATCGCACAGAGGGAGAGGATGGACGCTGTGCATAGGAGGATGTCCAGGCTGATCCAGATATCGCAGAAGATCCATCCAAGCTCCCATTTACCTGGAGAAGGAAATTGCTGATTAAAATTGTGTTGTGTTTCAGCAGTGGAAGATAAGACACGTTCCCACCGCTGCAACTCCTGTGCAGCTCTACGGCCAATAAAAACCCAATCAGTGAAGGTCAACTTTGTCCCGAGGGAAAGTTAAACTGTCATTGGACCCGCAACGAAATTAATCAGAAGAACATAGGAGGAGTCCGAAGTTAAGGTCAGTTCCTCCTTTGTTGGGGATTCCGGGTGAAGCTCGACCGTAACGGCAAATGTCTAACACGGTTTATTCATGGCCGCACACTTTACATCGAATAAAAAGATAAAAATTGATACTAGATGGCATTATAAAGGTAAATCAGGCTGTTATGCCTTTACATAATATAAGGCTATACAAAAAACAATTTAAGTCATAAGTCATAAGTCATAAGTTTATTCCATTTAAAAACAATATTACATTGTGTTGGAAATAGGTACAATAATAAAATAAAATAAGCATAATAAATAAGCATGCAAAATTACAATTAATCAGAATCTATACGAATGTCAAAATTAACCATGTCAATAATTAATAGCAATATTATACTTGCAAAAAAAAAAAACAATCAAAAATATTATCTTATACATGTCACATTTTGTTTTTTAGTTAAATCTAGTTCACATTAAATTCAAATTAATTTCAATAATGTCACAACAATAAATTAATAAAATATGTCAAATTAAAGTTAGACCATTTTACAAAAATCCTCCACACTATAAAAACTATTATCCAGCAGGTAAGCCCTCAATCCTTTTTTAAATATATTAACATTATTTATTTTCTTTAAATTATTTGGCAATTTGTTGAAGAGTCTAACCGCTTGGTAGCTTACACTGTGCTTGACTATCTCTAATTTTGGGTGTAAGTGATTTAAAATATTCCCTCGCCTAGTGTCATGACGCGTGACTCTCTCCTCCACGGATTCATATCTGTCTGGATGCTTGACAAGGTCAGTAAGAAGGACTAGTATATACAGACATGGCACTGTTAAAATGTTAAGATTTTTGAAATATTCTCGACACGACTGCTGCTGACTTATGCGCACCATTGTTCTAATTGCCTTTTTTTGAATAATGAAAGCTGCCTACATCTGAAACTATCCGAAACTTTTGAATCGGTTACGGTTATGGTTTCAGATATTTTTTTATTTCGGATAGCCGAAAGTTTCGGTTACGGTTACGGATATCCTAGCGCCACTTCTCATTACAATTCGATTTGTAGTGATAAATAGATCCACCTAGAGCGTTTGAGGTCCGCAACATTAATATTGAATGTGAATTTGAATCGGACAAGCGTGGGCGTACATTTGCGGCGTGGGTGTAACGTGGTAAACATTTCTGCAGAATTAACACAAACACGTGACGATGTGACGTATTTAAAGCTAAAGGGAGTTTGCATGTGTTTTGAAAGTCAATAATTAAGTTAGAGGCATACAGTGACGTCACATCCTACTTCCGACTCGTATACTAATTTGTTTATTTGTTTTCTTGATCGTGCTAACCTCAGGAACTACTGGTACGATTTGAAAAAAATATTTTTGTGTTAGTTTTATTTATTGAGGAAGGCTTATTTAGACTATAACATCGCTCTACAGTTAATAGGGGTGGAGCAGTAAATAAAAAAAAAACAAATACGGGAAAACTATTAGAGAAGTTGCGGGCTCGGCTAGTATTATACATTTTAAGAAACGTACTTAGTAAACGTAAAACGTAGCACGATAAAAACAAGTATGTATAGAAATCAGTGAGGCATTGACGTCACATTTCTAAAAATTCTTATTCATGACTGCCAGAGGAGTTTTCTTAAACGTTTTTCACATCTAATAACTTTAACCTATCTTATTCCTAGAAATTGCCAAGAGGCTCATTTTACTTCGCGTAACAAAAAATGATATTATGTTATTGCCTCAGTTTAGAAGTTCTGTAACTGAATAGCGACAAAGTGGAACGAAAACAGTAGACTCAGTACAGTAGGATCTAAGGCTGGGTTGCATCATCTTACTTTAGCTTTAACAAACGTCAAAAATCTGTCAAACTCCATAGAAAAAACACAGGTGATTGTCATAGTTACGGTTAAAGTAAGTTGGTGCAACTCAGCCTTAGTAGTCTTATTAGCTACTTAATAGCGGACCAGACACTATCAGAGGGCTTAGTGTGAGTTTACAACAAACGTCACTAGTGAGTGCGTTAAAAAAATACATGAAAATTTTAGTTCTTGAAAGTTTCCGCTAGGGGCGCTGTACAATCCGTCATACATTTAAGGTTATTTTTTTACGCGCTCACTAGTGAGGACGTTTGTTTTGAGGACTCACACTAAGCCCTCAGTAGGTAATGACGTGTGTCAATGAATATTACTGTCATTAGAGCCTCCGGTAGTAGGTATGCCGGTAATGACATTCTAAATCTCCTTATTTACAAAATAGCCTTTTTGACACTAGGTTTTCCTTAAACTAAAATAGTAAGACACGGGTCTTAGCGCGACGTTTATAATTGAGTTACATTATGTACTCAGGAATCTCATGAAATGGAACGCGAAAGTTCAAAATCTTATAGATATCAAAAGTCAGTGGGTCTAGTCAAAATGCCATCGCAAACCAATGGGAAGTTTTCACTAATGTCAGTCGCCGCGTCACCAGTGATTCGATTCGATCGGAAAATGGCAGCCAAAATGCACATTGAACCACCAACGACGCGGCGATATAAAAGTTCATTCAAAATCGAATAAAAGTTAAAAAATGTTTGTTTTTGCGAAAATGTATGTTTTGACTTTGCGATTGTTTTTACTTTTTCTAGCTTTTTTTTTTAAATTAGTTTCTTCCTTCTTTCTGCTCTCTGTTTACGTCTATGCTTCGCTGTCAAACTAGCTGTCAAAACGACATCGCGATACGGATTTGTCAAAACAGCCTTAGGGTGGGTTGCACCATCTTAGTTTAACTTTGACAAACGTCTAAAATCTGTCAAACTCCATACAAAAAACACCGGTTAACGTCATAGTTACGTTTAAAGTTAGGTGGTGCAACTCACTCTATTGGTTTTCGATCTAATCCAAGCTTATCACCGGGGTTTTAGTAATCGCAATGAAAATGGCGGGTGTTGCGATTCGATTCGATTTTGATTGAGTCTTAAATGCATGTTGGCTAAGAAATTTCAATCCGGTCTTTCGATTATTGATAGGTAGGGCTTTGCGATTCGATTTTTTGCCGTTTGACTAAGCCTTTTTTGTTATCGACCTCTTTTGCGATTTGTTTATTTGTTTGCGACTGGTTTGCGATGGGTTTGCGATTTTAAAGTGCGTTTTGACTAGACCCACTGCAGTAATTATTTCAATGCAATGTCATTATGACAGATAGTATTTTTTGGGATGACGGACGGGGCAAACGCGGGAAGTTGTGCAGAGGGCAGTGTCAGTTTACATAAAACGTCGTCACTAGTGAGCGCGTAAAAAAATACATTAATAATGTATGACGGATTGTACAGCGCCCCTAGTGAAAACGTTCGAGAACTAAAATTTTCATAATTATATTTTTATACAAGTGAGGACTTTTGAACGAACGAACTAAAGTCGCTGACATAGCCCGACGGATTAGCAAGCTGAAGTGGCAATGGGCAGGGCCGATGAGGCAGCAAGGTTCTGGAATGGAGGCCGCGTACCGGAAAACGCAGCGATGGACGTCCACCTACAAGGTGGACCGATAACATCCTAAAGGTAGCAGGGAAGCGCTGGACGCAGGCCGCTACCAATCGATCAACGTGGAAAGAAAGCATTGGGGGAGGCCTATGTTCAGCAGTGGACGTCCTATGGCTGAAATGATGATGATGATGATGATGAGGACTTTTGATGTTAATACACACTAAAAGCCCTCAGGTGAGTGCGAGGGAGAGTCGCATTCCAGCGAGGTACGCAGTTAACTCGACCAGGTTGTATTTTATTTACAAGGAAGAATGAACCTGCTGTTTCCATCTTCTCAAAATGTGCCCCTAGGAGTTAGGACCGAAGCATAAGTTTTAAACGTTCTTTTTGTACTATTAACAACTTCTAAACGACTTTTTGAAATTCGTATAAAGTTTCAAGTTTGGAAATTAACAATAGATGGTGTTGATTTCCAGTGAAATGTTTCGTAAGGCATTTTTAATTTAAATTGTTTATTTTTCCGCTTAGATAACTTTTAGTAATAAGATGGACATTATTAGATACAGTTTTTTTTTGCATAGTACCTACTACTCTTATGCCAATTGATAAAAAAGTTTTATTCTTGGTATTGGAAAATAACCCTAAATAAATGTATCTACGTGTGCTTTTTGGAAAGAATAATCCCATCAAAAACAATAGGTACTTGTCAAAAAAACCAAGTCTCGCAACTCAGTTGTTCTACGGTAAAAAGTTGTGAGATCCATGTAATACCAAGTCCAGGCCAGGAAATCTTTAACGTTTTACATAAATTATTGACTTGGCCATCGCACTAAATAATTTAATTTACACGTGTTTTCATGCGATGGCCAAGTCAATATATTTATGTAAAACGTTAAAGATTTCCTGGCCTGGACTTGGTATTACATGGATCTCACAACTTTTTACCGTAGAACAACTGAGTTGCGAGACTTGGTTTTTTTGACAAGTATTGTTTTTGATGGGATCTCATTTCTTTTCAACCGACTTCAAAAAAAGGAGGAGGTTCTCAATTCGACCCGTATGTTTTTGTATTTTGTAGACAGCAGTTATGTATCTAGAAAACTGGACCGAAATTGAAAAATTTTACTCGACTTGGCGGTTGCACTACCGTGCCCCCAAATCTCATTTCTTTTCAACCGACTTCAAAAAAGGAGGAGGTTCTCAATTCGACCCGTATGTTTTTTTTTTTTTTTCTATGTTTGTTACGCGATAACTCCGCCAATTATGAACCGATTTGAACAAATCTTTTTTCGGCGTATAGATAATACCTCAAGGGTGGTCCCATTTAAATTTAATAATAGAAAAAACAACCCCCAAGGGTGGAAAATTGGGGATGAACTTTTTTATACGCAATATCTCCGCCGATTATAAATCAATTTGACTGATTATTTTTTTGTTGAATAGGTATTATCAAAAGGGTGGTTTCATGCGAATTTGAAGAAAATATTTCACCCCCAAGGGTGGAAAATTGGGGATGAACTTTTTTATACGCAATATTTTTAATTTTTAGTTTTTTTTTGTGTTCACGCATTTGAAGTCGGTTTCATTTTTTTTAAAAGTTAATTATTGTATTTTGTAGACAGCAGTTATGTATCTAGAAAACTGGACCGAAATTGAAAAATTTTACTCGACTTGGCGGTTGCACTACCGTGCCCCCAAATATTTTAGTTTTTCCTTGATTCATACACCAAACACTACTTATATTCCAAATTTGAAGCTTCTAGGTCTGCTAGAAGTGCCTTAGAATTTTGATGATCGGTGAGTCAGTCAGTGAGTCAGTGAGTCAGTGAGTGACAAAATTAAGTAACTTTGACCCGTTATAATTCTTAAACTACTGGTTCAAATTGAATGAAATTTTAAATATACCGTGTCTTTACAATGCCTGCATAGCTAATGAAAATTCAGCCTTCTAGTTTTATCCACAACGAAGTTACAGGCGGTCGAAAATGGCCTGAATTGCTTCGAGAAAAGGATGGTACGGCCGTGCCGCTTTTTTGCTCGACTTGGTGGGGGCACTGCCGTGCCCCCAGATAATGTATATCTCTAAAACATAACTGCGTATTTACGCTTTCTGCAAAACTCTTCGAATTTCCATACACAAATTACTTACGCTGAATTATTTTTTTCATCCACAAAGAGGAAGCTCTTGGCCTGTATCTCACCTGATGGTAAGTGACGATCAGGCCGAAGGTGGAAGCGAGCTTCACCCGGAATCCTCAACCACGGAGGAACTGGCTATCTTCCAACTGCCGAAACACAACAATGCGTTGCTGTTAACATTGTTGTTATGGCGACAGACTTAGGTAAGATGGTGGTAGCTAGTCAGGCGGACTTAGAACAAGCCCTACCACCAACCAAACCGAACAAAAAAATATGCCCCCACTGGGAATCGAGCCCGGGACCTCTGCGTCTGAAGCAGCCGAAAACAAGTCAACAAGACAGATCATGATGATAATAATTATAGGCTGATGATGACGATATCGTGCCGTGTGGGGACGGCCGTAAAAGAATACTTTTCCCCACCGCCCACAGGAGGCGTGTCGTAAGAGGCGACAAACTCCTGTAGCACCGGACGGGCAGCAGCGTCTGCGTGCGAAACCAAGTAAAAAACTGCGATCGCCAACCCGCCTGCCAAGCGTGGCGATTAGGGCAAAACCCTCCAAATGGTGGCACAAACAAAAAAACGGCCCCTAGTCCCCGGCGGCCCCACTATCCCGGACCACGGTAGCGGTCACGGTAACGGTGGGGCAAGGGGTGCGAAGAATCCCCGGGGGATGCCAAGCTACCAACACCGACGACCTCTGGCCCTGGCAACCTATAACGCTCGCACACTGCGTACAGACGTGAAGCTAATGGAACTCGAGGAAGAATTGAGCAGGTTACGGTGGGATATCGTAGGATTATGTGAAGTCCGAAGAGAGGGAGAGGACACCATAATTCTCAAATCCGGAAACCTGCTCTATAACCGGGAGGGCGACCAGCAGTCCCAGGGTGGTGTCGGGTTTATCGTCCACAAGTCCCTTGTCAACAACGTGGTCCAGATCGAGAGTGTTTCGGCGAGGGTAGCGTACCTGATACTCAGAATCACCAAACGGTATTCGCTGAAGGTCATACAGGTATACGCACCGACCACGGAACACCCCGACGACGAAGTGGAGATTATGTATGAGGATATTTCCAGAGCCATACATAGCTCCCGGTCCCATTTTACCGTTGTGATGGGGGACTTCAACGCGAGGCTAGGTAAACGAAGCGATAATGAGCCGAAAGTGGGGCAATTTGGGTATGGAGAGAGGAACGCACGTGGCCAACTGCTGGCTGGCTTTATGGAGAAGGAGGGCCTCTTTATGATGAACTCCTTCTTCAGAAAGCCAAAACAGCGAAAGTGGACATGGCTGCATCCCAATGGCGCTACAAAAAATGAGATAGACTTCATTTTGTCGACGAAGAAGCATATATTCAATGATGTCTCTGTGATCAATTCGGTCAAAACAGGAAGCGATCACCGAATGGTAAGAGGCACATTGAATATCAGACCCAAGCTCGAGAGATGTCGACTGATGAAGTCTACGCTCCGCCCAGCGCCCATCCAACTCCAAAACCCCGAAAGCTTTCAGCTCGAGTTGCAAAATCGTTTCGAATGCCTAGGAGACTGCGAAAATGTGGACGAATACAATGACAGGTTCGTGGAAATTGTCCAAACGACTGGGTCTAAGTTCTTTAAAACCCGTCGTTCAAAAGGAACCAAAAAGATCTCTGACCTCACCAATCAACTCATGGAAGAGAGACGGAACTTGGTTTTGCAGTCCTCTGAAGATGCTGCTCAGTATCGGCGCCTTAACAGACAGATCTACAAGTCTTTGACTCGCGACCTACGCCAATTTAATACAGACCGTATTAAAGAGGCGATTGAGCGAAACAAAGGCTCTAAAGTGTTCGCAAGAGATCTGTCTGTTGGCCAAAGTCAACTGACCAAGCTGAAGACAGAGGATGGCAGAGCCATTTCGTCGGGGCCGGAGATATTGGAAGAGGTTGAGAAGTTCTACGGACAATTATACACGACTGTACGCGCACCTGTCACAAATCTAGCCGAAGACCCAAGAGCTAGACTGACCCGACACTATACCGAAGATATCCCGGACGTCAGTCTGTACGAGATTAGAATGGCTCTCAAACAGCTGAAGAACAACAAGGCACCGGGTGATGATGGAATCACGGCTGAGCTTTTGAAGGCAGGCGGAACGCCGGTACTAAGGGCTCTTCAGAAGCTGTTCAATTCCGTCATCCTCGAAGGAAAAACGCCTACGACATGGCACAGAAGTGTGGTGGTACTCTTCTTCAAAAAAGGTGACAAAACCTTGTTGAAGAATTATAGACCCATCTCACTTCTGAGCCATGTCTACAAGCTGTTTTCGAGAGTCATTACGAATCGTCTCGCTCGCAGGCTCGACGACTTCCAGCCTCCCGAACAAGCCGGTTTCCGAAAAGGCTTTAGTACCATAGACCACATACATACGCTAAGGCAGATTATACAGAAGACCGAGGAGTATAATCAACCACTTTGCCTGGCGTTTGTGGATTATGAAAAAGCCTTCGATTCGGTCGAGACCTGGGCAGTGCTACAGTCTCTCCAAAGGTGCCAAATTGACTATCGATATATCGAAGTGTTGAGGGGTTTGTACAAAAACGCCACAATGTCGGTCCGCCTCCAGGATCGGGACTCGAAACCTATCCAGTTGCAGCGAGGGGTAAGACAGGGAGACGTCATATCTCCAAAACTGTTTACCACCGCCCTGGAAGATGTCTTCAAGCTTCTGGACTGGAACGGATTTGGCATAAATATCAACGGCGAGTACATCACCCACCTTCGATTCGCGGACGATATCGTAGTCATGGCTGAGACCTTGGAGGATCTAGGCACAATGCTCGATGGCCTCAGTAGAGCCTCTCAACAAGTGGGCCTCAGAATGAACATGGACAAGACAAAAATCATGTCTAATGTCCGTGTTGCACCCACTCCTCTGAAGGTTGGAGACTCTACACTCGAAGTTGTTGACAATTATGTATACCTGGGACAAACAGTCCAGTTAGGTAGGTCCAACTTCGAGAAAGAGGTCAATCGTCGAATCCAACTCGGATGGGCAGCGTTCGGGAAGCTTCGCCATATACTCACGTCCGAAATACCGCAGTGTCTTAAGTCGAAAGTATTTGACCAATGCGTGTTGCCAGTGATGGTATACGGATCTGAGACGTGGTCGCTTACTATGGGCCTCATAAGAAGGCTCAAGGTCACCCAAAGGGCGATGGAGCGGGCTATGCTCGGAGTTTCCCTGCGTGATCGAATCAGAAATGAGGAGATCCGCAGGAGAACCAAAGTAACCGACATAGCTCGCAGAATTGCTAAAATCAAGTGGCAGTGGGCGGGGCACATAGCTCGTAGAGACGATGGCCGTTGGGGCAGGAAAGTTCTCGAGTGGCGACCACGGGCTGGAAGACGTAGCGTGGGCAGGCCTCCTACTAGGTGGACCGACGATCTGGTAAAGGTCGCGGGAAGAGCCTGGATGCGGGCAGCGCAGGACCGTTCATTGTGGAAAACCTTGGGGGAGGCCTTTGTCCAGCAGTGGACGTCATTTGGCTGAAAAGAAAAGAAAAAAGAAAGATGACGATAATGATGATGTGATATGTTTCTTAAACTTCCTTCAGCAAATAGGTATACTCACACTTTTACAGCCCATATTAACACACAAAGGCTTATTCAAACTTTTCCTTCGTATTTTACCACGAATGGAAATTAATTTAGACCACAACAAAACGAATTCCAAAAACCTTCAATATTGCAAAGAAAGTGCTTCATGAAAATAATTACTTTCTCTAATGAGAGCCTGTGTCTGATGACAAGCGAGCTTGATTGAAATGCGATAGTGGTATGTCGTAGCTAAAACTGAACAGTAAATTCACTTCCTCTGTTTAGTACTTAGTGCAATCTTGTGCCCATTTGAGAATCATGATGTGCGAATCGGTTACATCCAAAGTCAATAGATTATCTCAATCGGGCTTATAGGAATAGCTTATTGCTATTTTGGACATTTAGATGTTGGCCTTTCTGAGAATTAACATAACACCAACGAAACCTACACTTCGTTATTGTAAGTTTACAAAGTTTTGTTTTTGTCCAAGACTTTTTTAGTCATGTAACTAAAAGGTGAACTCAAACTTGTTTTCTTAGTGTTGTCTACTCGAAAATAATTTCATTACAACCCTTAACGTCCAATCTAATACCATTTCAGGATGTCTGCGTAGAATTGTACGTACACGAAAGATTTGCAACCACTTGAAAGTGGTAAAACTTATTTGTTTTTACTATGTCAGTAATTAATGATTTTGCATTTTTTCGATGGAAATTCTCGCGAGTTCGTAACTTTCGATTTTGGGGGTCTCATTAACACCTTTGCTGCGGCAGTAACTTTCTAATACTTTCCATTCCTTCGGTACAAGGTCAGTAAACCTGGTATTAAAACTTACATTGTGGCGGCACAAGGCTTAAAGACCTTGTAATATTTAAGATATATTAATTTAATTTTTGGCTTCATGTTAATAGATATTGTGTTTTTTTTCTTTGAATATTAATAATAATGCATTTATTGACATACACCTGAAGGCGTTCGTGAATAACTTGTTTAGTATAAAAATTATAGCTATATTCAAAATACAAGGCTTATGCACCCTGTGCCGCACTGAAGTAGGGAAGTCTGGTGGGTATTCTAGGGATGTGAAATACAAATATCGATAGTTTAAATTAAGTTTTAATAAAAAATTAAAAAAGTAACAAACAAAGATGTTTTAATAATTTAGTCTAAATATTTTACAATTAAGACATACGTGCATAAAAACTTAAATAAGCTATATTTAAAGAAAACATATTATTTAATAACATTCAGTTACAACTTCAAATGTTTGTCACGAAAAACATTATTTAAATTAGCAATAAATCGTGTAGCAAATTAAATTATAATCAATTTGTAGTTTTGATTTTGTTTGTTTCTCTTGACGCCATGTCGACATGTGCGTTTCTTACGAATGCGAGGCAACACTGGCTGCACGAAGCTAGCGTGGGGTGCGGTACCAGGTGCGCAGGGTACAAGGTGCTTCGACCTGGTTTCGCATTGTGAAGACATTTTATTACTTCCGTGCGGTACCAGGTCTAAAAACCTGGTATTAAGGTAGGTACATCATTGGATTCTATTTTAAGAATACATCATAGATATATATTCATCACTTTCCTACACCGGACCCAATTGAAGTTATGGCTTTCGCACGACAAGGAAGACTATAATTTTCTTAGCCGCACGGTAAGCGAGACGTACACAAGGTCTATAGACCTGGTTTCGCACTCAACGTGTTAACTGAGATTTGCGACTGATTGACTTTTTTGTGGAAATAATAAGGTACTACATAGTTAGGCATTGGGTTCCATTCTGTCTTTTTACAGTGGAAAATAATAGAATCGGCCTCGAAATTACATAATGAAGCACTGACATCAATTTTAAAAGGGGATTGTAATGTTTTGCGTTGTACTTTTTTATGTACATTGTACATACTTATTTTAAAAGTAAAATCAGGTTTGCTAAATCTTTTAACTCAAACTCCACGCAAAAACACCGGTTATGGTTATAGTTACGGTCAAAGTTAATGTGATATGGAGTTGATAGATGGTGCGACTCAGCCTTATGTAGTGATGTTTTTACACAAACTGTTATTTTTGTATATGTTCATATTTTATACAGCGGCCGCCCGTTTTACCCCCTTAGGGGTGGAGTTTCATAAAATCCTTTCTTAGTGGATGCCTACGTCATAACATCTACCTGCATGCCAAATTTCAGCCCGATCCGTCCAGTGGTTTGTGCTGTGAGTTGATAGATCACTATGTCAGTCAGTCAGTCAGCTATTATTTAGATTAATAAGTCGCACTCTGATTTCAGGAACGTTATAGCTTGTCAAAAGTTGAGACTATACTGTAAAAAGACCAAGCTAAATACATTCTTATGTGGTGGAAACAGGTGTTATTTTTCAAGTTTTCAACAACACCAAATAGTCTGTCAGCCTGTGCCTTAATAATTCTTTCTTTCTTCACGACTACATCACGCCACGCCACGGAATCTTTGTTTAACATAATTACAGTAGAATGCCTTGGCGTCGTTCGCACAGTCATTTTGGTTAATGGCACGCCTAAACATGTTGTGCTATACAGGGTGTGCCGGGGTAGACAGCCTATGTAAGCAAGTGGGAATATTATTAAGAAAATGTTACATAGAACCGGGCTTTTGAATTGTAGTCAAAACAACCAATATTGTCAATTTTTTTTTCCAATGGTTAATGAGTAAATGAAAAAATATAAAGCGTTAGCCACTATCATAATTATCATTAGGTGGACCGACGACCTCATAAAGGCAGGAAGGCGCTGGATGCAGGCCGCTACCAACCGGGCGATGTGGAAATCATCAGGGGAGGTCTATGTTAGCCACGAGCTTTGGTCGAAGAAAGATAACTTGGGGACGTAACGGAACTAGCATACTTAATTAATAACGACATTTAAGTTATTGTCTGGTGGCACTGAAAATCGACAATATTAAAATCAATACTTATACTTAGCCTAGGCGCAGACCACCAGCTTTTAGTCGGCCGATAGTTGGGCCCGATTCTAAATTGTATGAAGGATCGGCCGATACGAAATCGGTGCAATGTGCGCACTTTCATACATCTCCATCCTGATCAACAGCCCGACCCAACAATCGACCAACTCAAAATCGGTAGTCTGCACCAAGGCTTGACTCTAGCTTTATAAGTATACACTATACATCCTGTATATAAAGTCTACCTGAAAAATGCCTGTCTAGGCTGTATGTAGACAGGTTACAAGTAGCAAGAATGTAATTACATACACGGCAATGTACACATTAACACGCCGCCAAGTTCAGTGTTCCCCAAAAACTAGATGCTTTTACTTTAATTTCACTGTCTTATGTGGTTATTTTACTACATTACATTATCATAATCTCATTTTATAGTACGTGTTTTCATTTCAGTAAGTAAATATCGCTTTTTGAACTCATTAAAGATCGTTTCATCCACGAAGACGCTATAAGATAAATATTTTCAGAGAGATGATCTATATTACTAATTTAAATAGCTAGCTCGTAGCGTGGGCAGGCCTCCCACTAGGTGGACCGACGATCTGGTGAAGGTCGCGGGAAGTACCTGGATGTAGGCAGTGCAGGACCGGTCGTTATGAAAATCCTTAGGGGAGGCCTTTCTTGTGCCTTTGTCCAGCAGTGGACGTCATTTAGCTGAAACGCACGAACGGGAAAAAATATTCAACTTTTCACGCGTACGAAGTCGCGGGCACAGCTAGTGGTTTAAAAGGTCGATTCAATTATTCAATGGCTTTTCAGTGTCGATCATCAATCATTTTAAAGTGACCCTCTAAAAGACCTCTGAATAAAAAAGTTTATATTGCCTCTGGATTTATCTTGACACCTAGGATCAGTAACCAGTTTTTCGATATCTTGTATAGTTTAGAAATAATCGAGTGAGATCACTTATCGTTTCCACCCTGTATAAAAGCGAAAGGTCACTGATTCACTCACTCACTTATCACGAAATCTCAGAAACTGCAAGTGCTAGGAGTCTCAAATTTTGCATGGGGGTTCCTTTTAGATCGTAGGTGCTCACTAAGACGAAATTTTGCAAAATTCAACCCTTAAGGGGGTAAAACGGGATCCACGCGTACGAAGTCGCGGGCGGCCGCTAGTAGTTGGTATTTATGATGTCAAGTTGTATTGTGTCATTTGACACTAGATGCCTTTTGATATGAATATTATTCTGTGAAATTTATACGATAGGTACTAGCAACCCGCCCAAGCTTCGCATGGGTTCAAAAACCGCAATAAAATCCGTTGCGTGGTTTTAAAGCTCTAAGCATACGTAGGAACAGATAGCGGAAAGCGACTTTGTTTTATAATAATACTAGCTTTCTGCCCGCGGCTTCGCCCGCGTGGAATTTTGTCTGTCACAGAAAAACTTTATCGCGCGCGTCCCTGTTTCAAAAACCGGGATAAAAACTATCCTATGTCCATTCCCGGGACTCAAACTATGTCCCTGCCAAATTTCATCGAAATCGGTTGCGAGGTTTAAGCGGGAAAGCGTAACAGACAGACAGACAGACAGAGTTACTTTCGCATTTATAATATTAGTTGGGATTATGTACTTATTGATGTACCTATTGATGATCTAGATAGACACTTTCAATTGATTTCAACTCTTATACCAATGATATTGAGCTCAAAATCCATTAGGGAATTTGATGTAGGTTAACCTGCTGGGTATTTAGGGCTTAAAGATACCCGAATTTACGATCCCACTCCTCTCCGACGGCCTCTTAAATCTTTTGTTATTGACCATAAAGCACTGGTACAGCCAAAATGGCTTTTTTCACTTTCATTTAGTGTAGTTTCTTGTGACATAAACATATAAATTTATGGTGAAGGAAGGTGTTTTCTGGCACTTGTGACGAAAATAAAAATGTTATTATACTGTTAAAGGTTACTTTTTGTAACATTCTGTAACAAAATAGGCTGTTAAACAGGTGTTTTTATTATATTTCTTTTTAGCAAATGGACGATAAAAGTGTCCATTAGCTGAAAACCTATAGTTTGATTTGTGTACCTACTGCCCACATTGAAATTAAACTTATAGCCCATAGTTAGTGGAAAAAGGTATACCTATTGAAGAACAACTCTTGTATTTTCTGTTTTGTTGTTTAAATTGGTCCAGTAAATTAATTTTACCAGGAAACCCAACCCAGAACATTGGGTCGGATTAGAACATTTAATACCCTAGGCCTCAGGGATTGGTAAAGCAATACCTACCTGAATTTTAAACATAACATCATAATATTATGTTTAAATATTTAGTTACTTAGCTGATGTGCCTATTATAAATTACTAGCTTGCCGCCCGCGGCTTCGCCCGCGTGTAATTTTGTCTGTCACAGAAAAACTTTATCGCGCGCGTCCCTATTTCAAAAACCGTGATAAAAACTATCCTATGTCCTTTCCCGGGACTCAAACTAACTCTATGCCAAATTTCATCAAAATCGGTTCAGTGGTTTAGTAGGCGTGAAAGCAAGACAGACAGACAGACAGACAGAGTTACTTTCGCATTTATAATATTAGTATAGATAGTACATATTATTAATTCATTCGTTTCAGCCAAATGACGTCCGCTGCTGGACAAAGGCCTCCCCCAAGGACTTCCATAACGAGCGGTCCTGCGCTGCCCGCATTCAGGTGCTTCCCGCAACCTTCACCAGACCATAGGTAATATCATAATAATCATAGTACCTAAATAAAAAGATATTATAAAAGTGTTACTACCATCCACCATTCAACTACATTTTTTTACAAGCCTTTCGCTCGTTGTTTAAAAGCCTTTACAAAACAACTGCCGCTAGCAACGTTACGTTCATGAAAAAATAATGAATACGCCGCGCAGTGCATAGTAGAGCACACAAAAGAGTAGCTCAACTTCATTCAACATACAAAACTAAGGCATGGATTTTTCGACACTAACTGAAGATGTCTGAGTTTCTCCCGCCTTCTCAGCAACATCCCTGTTGGCCCGAAGTGGAGGTAGGACAATAATGTGGGATGCGTATAGGTGCCCTGAAAGGCGCGGATTGTCTTCTAGGAGAGACTGAGTTTTATTATAAGACTGTCGTATTGTCACCCTGTTCTTGGTATTTGATCTTTTTGGAAAATATGAATGTGTTGAATTATGATGTTCCAATTAGAAAATATTATCTTAAATCCAATACTCATTGCAAAATGATACCAAAGCCAAATGTTTATTATTTATTTTATAAATGACATACTGCTTTACCTGTACTGTGTTTTTCAATTTTGTTAAGAGATTATTACAAGTGAATAAAAATTTTTTTTGATGCTTTTTAGTGAGCAGGTGTTTTGATGAGGATTCAGCCTCATCAAATTTTCGAAATCGATTTTGTACGAGTATGTTGCGTCCAAAATGTTTTGCCGTCATTTTACAAAATTTTACCAATACGATCTTTGGACACTGGTCAGGCCATTTTCAACTGCAGGACCACGACGTCCACGACCCTCTCTAATTTACCAGATATTTGGCCTACACTCCCGAAGCTGGCAAGAAAAAAATTTGGGATCGGGCAGAAAAAAAAACCATACCTACTCTTAATATTTGTATTGAGAATAGATCGAACCAGTAACCCCTCGCAAAGCAGTCCGATACGCAAACCACCAGTCAGCAATTTATAAGTCAATGCAAATGCAAATTTAGATGTAAAAATGTAACTTGTTAATGCTCACTCAACACAACTACTGCGACAAAGGCCTGCGAGCCTAGTGCAGAAGACCTGTGTGTTTGTCCAGCCGTGGACACTGGACATCCTTTGAAACGGAATAATCTACAATACAGAAAACACAAGATAAAAACCAACTCACCAGTAATATGCACAGCAATAGCCGGCGGCATCACAAAAATGCCGACCAGCAAATCAGCCACCGCCAAACTCGTCACAAAGCAATTCGTCACGGTCCTCAGCCTCTTAGTCGTCACAACGGCCGATATTATTAAAGTGTTACCAATAACTGTCACCACTATCAACAGAAAAAGCACTATCACAACACTAATTTCTATGCTGTCATACTTAGTAGTAGTTTCGCACACTGACACGTTGTCACTGGTGTAGTTTTCACACTGTTCTCCGGGCACGTCTGATACGATCACGTGGTATATGTCTGTGATGTTGACACTGTTTTCGGTGATGACCAGATCGGTTTCGATGGAGTTGTTCCATTTTATGACGTCGAGCTCGATGTCGGGTAGAGATATCATGTGATCACGTTAGTGTGGACGGACTTTGTGGCATTTTCTAGAACAAAAAAATAAAAATTAGTATTTTTGGACAAGAAATTGACAACAATTTATGTATAACTAGCTTTCCGCCCGCGGCTTCACCCGCGTGGAATTTTGTCTGTCACAGAAAAACTTTATCGCGCGCGTCCCTGTTTCAAAAACCGAGATAAAAACTATCCTATGTCCTTTCCCGGGACTCAAACTATCTCTATGCCAAATTTCATCAAAATCGGTTCAGTGGTTTAGGCGTGAAAGCAAGACAGACAGAGTTACTTTCGCATTTATAATATTAGTATGGATTATGTACTAGTAACTGTGGACTTTTTTTGACGACTTGATAGTCATTTGATTAGCAAAGAAAGATGTTTTAGTGAAAATGATAGATATCCTAATAATTCTGGTAATTCGTAATTTATTAAGCATTTAGCACCCTCTCACAATGGAAAAGCTCAAATTATTTGGTAAATTGCGTAAGTCATAAGTATACAAAAGCTTTTGGATGCTCAGAGCCCTAAACGTTTTTGCTACTTTTGGTTTTACGAACTACTTATTTGACGCTGACTGTACGTGCAGTTTCAGTGTGCGGTTTACGAGTGCTCGTAAAAACTATTAGAACAAACTGCATAGGCATTGCATAAGACCTGGCTGCAGTCCAAGAGTGCAAGGTAGCATCTGCCATAAGAATAATGAAAACACGAGGAGAATAAAATTATTTAAGCCAAAATCTTTGAACAGAAAAAAAGAACAAATTGTTGATTAATTTTAAATTCGAGCTATTTTGAATTAAAGGCTTATTTATAGGTGATATTATAAAGCAAGTAACCTTGTCTATCGTATATTTTTAATTACCTTTTGAGCACGGTGTAACTACTAGAATCTAAGATGAAGTAATAGTTTAAGACCCAGGAAAGAAAGAGGGAAAAACAAACCTTTCCGTGAAAAACCGAAAATCATATTATTTATATCTAGTGATATTTTAATTTAAAATCTTTGACTTTTGAATAAATAAAGTTTATTTTTTCCAAAACCACAGTGTAATCTATTCATAACTGTGCCCATTTTTTGTGTCAATGACTCAACAATAACGATAATTAACCTCTCAGATACTACTGTCTCTCCTAAAGACCACCTTTTTGATTAAAGTGCTCGGATTAATTCATGAATACTAATCTTCAGCACAGCTAAAATAAAACAGCCATCCCATTCCAATCAGCACTAAAAAATGATTGCCCAGTGTTTAAATGTAGTACAACTACTGATTGAAAATACTGAACGCTACTCAGAAGTAAGAATAGAGTTTAATTTGAATGAGAAATTGAGTCGATACTTTTTTGAGCAATAAAAAATTTCTTAAATTTTTTAAAAAGTAGATAATAGTCATTTGAGATTGCACAACTCTTTGAACTCTCCAGTTAAGTTAAATAATTCTTTATGGAGTCAGCAATTTTTTATACTGCATTTACTGAGATAGGTAGTGCGCACGTTTGTATCTAAAATTAGAATTTTCAATCGGTAAATTTATTCGGCGCCCATTAAAAAAGGTGACACTCAATAAGTGTCACTCAATAAGTGTCATCTTTTTTAGATGGGCTGTCTTATCTCCTTGTCCTGTACGTCTAGGGGACATAAATAAGAATTTTGTTTAATCTCCCGACGCAAAGTTAAATTCATTATTCAATTTTAAGGCCTCTTAGTTTACTGAATAGGTTTTATTGCTTGTTCACTTTATTTATGACGGTTATTTTGTTTATTGTTGAATAATTTTATTACAACTGATTTAATAATAAAAGTGACTGAATTGAAGTTTAATAAAGAATTAGTTGCTTAATTCTTAGGTAAATTAGGAATTTACTAAATTATCATCGTCATCATCATCGTCATCATCATCATCATCTATGCTAAGTTTATCGAGATTGTTACTTGTTTTTTTCTTTCTTTTGGGAATGATTTTAACTTTTCCAGTGCAATTTAGTAATGACTAAGGCTGGGTTGCACCATCTTATTTTAACTTTAATAAACGTTAAAACTCCATACAAAAAACACCGGTTATTGTCTAAATTACGGTCAAAGTTAGGTGGTGTAACTCACCCTAAGTATTTTTGTTACCTATCCTCTGACCTACGAACAATCAAATAAAATTTTATGAAAAGAGTTACAATATGAAAATGACTATATTAAATACTCGTACACTTTTATTTGACCGCATGAAAAGCCGTGATTTCTTATTTTGACCGACTTCGGTGTTTCTTTTGAGATACAAAATAAAGATGGAGACACACTGCGAGTTCAAGAATTAGGGATGATTGGACGCAAGCAATTAATGCTTTATTAAGGAAGGACTTGACTTATTTTAGGTTGAGTTGCACCACCTAACTATGATCGTAACTATAACGTTAACCGATGTTTTGTATGGAGTTTGAAAGACTTTTGACGTTTGTCAAATTTAAAGTAGGTAAGTTGACGTAAGATTTTGCTTTTGAAGTCTTAATCTTAATCAAACTGGAAGGAATAAACTACCTACCTAATTATTTTTGAGTGTTCCAAAGTTCCAAGTCCAGATTATTTGTTAATAAGGTAGCAAAAAGGAGTTATAAAAAAAAGATAAATGCCTATTTCGTAAACTCTTAGATCTTAAAAATAAGTTTCTAAAAGTGACAATTTCTTGCGTTGCGTTTTTCGGCACTGATCTTGAAGCACTGGTCTGAAGAGACATCATCATCATCATCATTTCAGCCACAGGACGTTCACTGCTGAACATAGGCCTCCCCCAGTGACTTCGACATCGCACGGTTAGTAGCGACCTGCATCCAGTGCCTTCCTGCTACCTTTATCAGATCGTCGGTCAGGTCTGAAGAGTAGCAGTACCTTTATAAGTACTAGAATTTTCTATGTTTATTTTTGACTAGCTGACCCCGCGAACTCTGTTCCGCCTTAAAGGCAATAAATAAGCCATCGCAATTTTTCCTTATTTGCTCACCGTTTAGACCTACCCGGGACTGCGACAAACATTTTAAAACCAAAATCAGCTCAATCGGTCCAGCCGTTCTCGGGTTTTAATCAGACTAACGAACAGCAATTCATTTTTATTTATACAGGGTGTTAGGTAAATGGGTCTATGAGCCGACACTAGCCCATGTTAACATGGGCATATAAATGGTATGGTGAAGTCAGAAATTTGATATTATCATTTTATTTTTTTAAATTTTCATACAAAATATTTTTTATAACATCCGATTTGTATGAAAATTAAAATAATTAAAATTAAGATATCAATTTTCTGACTTCACCATACCATTTATATGACCATGTTAACATGGGCTAGTGTCGGCTCATATACCCATTTATCTAACACCCTGTATAGAAGATATTGGTTCCAAGGCAGTCAGTCAGACAACCTTCTGTATTAGTGTGAACCCAGCTTTACCGTTAACGACCACGGCTACACTTTTTGTGTAAATGAGTAACTGCCTTTGTGCTTTGTACTAATGTTCCATTGTCGTTAAGTTTTCTTTCTTGTGAATTGCTTTCTTGAAAGAACTAACTTGCATCGGCAAAAGACCAGTCTGACATTTGACAAATGGTGGTGAAACAGGTGTCTAGGGTTGCCAGATGTCCGGCTTTAGCCGGACATGTTTGGCTTTTTACGGTGTTGTCCGGCCAAATATTGGCTTGTCCGGCTTTTGTTAGGCTTTTTATGTGGCTGCCGCGCCAGGCGAAAGTCAAGCTACAGAATAATATCAAACGCATGTTAGGCAACCGATAATGATATAGTGACATGTCCGGCTTTTAGGGAATATGTCCGGCCAAAGAAGCACAGAGTCCGGCTTTTGTGTTTTATACCTGGCAACCCTAGGTGTGCCAGAATTTGTGAGCTGACATTTTATAGATCTAGCCATTAACTTAGTCAGTGTCTGAGGTATGAGAGCGGCGCAGGAGACTTTTTGGGAATAAAACGTCAGAAAGACTTCACATTAAATAAATAAATAAATAAACAAAAAGTATTTATTTCGGATAACAGGGATCCATAATGTTAGTAAAAACTTAGGCTATGTTAGTATCTTATTTCTAAAACAGACTTTCATTAATGTGCTTCAGATTTGTATGCTCTGTCACGTCATAATGTCAATGTCACCACTCCCGTGCCGCTTTGTATGAAGGCATCCAAATAAACGAGTCCTCTTCAATGACTAGCGGCCGCCCGCGACATCGTACGCGTGGATCTCGTCTTAGTGAGCACCTACGTCCTAAAAGGAACCCCCATGCAAAATTTGAGGCTCCTAGCACTTGTAGTTTCTGAGATTCCGTGATGAGTGAGTGAGTCAGTCAGTGACCTTTCGCTTTTTTATACTTAGGTATGCTAGCGGCTTTCCGCGACTTCGTACGCGTGGATCCCGTTTTACCTCCTTAGGGGTTGAAATTTGCGAAATCTCGTCTTAGTGAGCACCTACGTCCGAAAAGAGACTCTTAGCACTTGTAATTTCTGAGATTCCGTGATGAGTGAGTGAGTCAGTCAGTGACCTTTCGCTTTTCGGCTTAAAGTTGTAGTAACAAAATTCAGATATCCAGACTGCCTGAGGGATTAGGCCATTAGTCAATAACAATGTTTATCATAAAATTGTCAGACAATATCGCCCCATTTCTGATAATTTAGCGCAAATCCTCAAAGTTATCCATCCGTAGGCTAAAGATAATTATGATTTAGCATATAAATCACAAGATATTGTTTTGACGGGGAATAACGAACGATTTGTCTCGATTAAAACTCATAATAATAACGGCTTTCCATATTATGTAAATCTATACTAACGCCCGTATTCACGAACATTACTATGAGGTCTCACAGTGTGCGTGGACGCACAGGGTAACACAAACAGAGCTCTATTCATCGTTTGTGAATACGGGCGCAATATTTTAAAGCTAAAGAGTTTGTTTGTTTCCTTGAACGCGCTAATCTCAAGAACTACTGCTCCGATTTGAAAATAACATTTTGTTGGATAGCCCATTTATTGGGGAAGGCTTTAGGCTATATAACATCACCCAACAACCAATAGGGATGGAGCATTAAAGAAAAATGTTGCAAAAACGGGAAATATTATTCAAACAATTTTCAAATCGCGGGCACAGCTACTAAAGAATAAGGCTGAGTTGCACCACCTAACTTTGACCTTAACTATAACGACAAACGGTGCTTTTTGTATGGAGTTTGACAGATTTTTTACTTTTGTTAAAGTTTAAATAAGATGGTGCAACCCAGCCTAAGAGTCAGTAACTAAACATTATCACAACGAGTTGTTTACGAGTAGGGTTTTTCATACATGATTGGAAAAAATGATGATAATAATATTTTGTACGCAATACTAAACAATGTTTCTTATAACATTTTATTACGATAAAATGTGGATAAAAATCTCTCATTTTCCAAAAAATCGTCTGTCAAAACGTTGTTTTAACAACGTTTTGACAGTTATGACATGAGATTTTGCCTCACTTTTTGACGATGCGTTTGTATGAAGTCTATCCATCTAGGCTTTATTCATCTAAAAGAGGAATAAAACATAATAGAAAATAGTTTATCCATTGAAACCTGAGATCGTGACAGAAATAGACTTCCTCAACCTATAACACAACCGCAACACCATTCGGAAGTTGTTGCAATATAAATTCTAATATCTGTGGCGTAAGATTTAAATTGAAAAGCATTCAATACCAGCTGGGATTGGAAGCTCTTCGTTTTATTTCAAACTGCACCTCAAGACTGAATGGATTGTAAATTATGATAAAAGATCTTAAAACTGTTTCCATTATTATTGTGTACTGAAATAAAGATTAGTGTTCAATTTGACTAAAGTACCTATTTATTTTATTTTATAATGAAGTCTAATCTTCTTATGCAACATTTTTTATGCAGCACGAAGCAAGTATTTTTAATACTTATAAGTTAAATTGTAAACAAGTAGGTAAAATAATTTGTGCTCTTTCTACTATGCATTTAACTTCTGCATTTCATTTAGGCATTTGTCAGGTTAATGTGGTGTACTCGTACAATATAGAGTAGGTATGTATCTACATAACCATCTATCTATCTAATCATGAAACCCAAGTTTCATTGTTTTTGAGAAAGAAATGGATTTTTCCCGCCAAGTTTTAATTCAAGAGCTAAATGCCGCTCGCATGTTCAGCGTTTGAGCTCTAAAAGACTTTGGGTAGTCATGACTAGGCTTGCAATCGTAAAAACGATAATATCGATAAAGGTAGGTACTTAATAAAACAAAATCATTGACTTTTTTTATCAATATTTGAAAATATCCATACGACATTATCGGTAAGACCAAGACGATTTGGATTTATTTAGGTTACTTAATTGTAATTTTATTTTAAGGACAAAATATTTTTCATGCGGGTCCTGGTATTTTTTAAACTTTTGGCAACGATGGGTGTCGGTTTCGGGATATTATCGTTGCTGTATCTAAGTAGTTTGTGTTTCATGAATGACTTTCTCTACCAAGATATCTAATATGTGGTTGTAAGAAGACCTATTATTTTAAAACAAGGTAGGTACGACGTCCTATACGATTTCACCAAATATACTCAATCTATAACTATTTTTATCGATAACGGTTAAGTGTCGATATAAACGTCGACATCAGCATCACTATTCACGCCTTTATTACTTTGGATGTGACGTAACATTCGAACGGGCACATGTTACGCAACGAAACATTGTTTAAAGCTGCTCTTACACTAAAAAATAAGCTGTACTGAATCAATAGAACCACTATCACCTAGGTATAGATTGTCACCTGTCATCCACTTTGCTCTGGAGGAAAGTCGAACCGTAACTTCGAACCCCTCCTATGTTCTTTTTTAATTTCGTTGCAAGTCCAAAGACAGTTTAACTTCCCCCGGGACAAACTTGACCAGCACTGGCTGGGTTTTGGCGATCAAGCTGTAAATCCTGGCTACACAGGAGTTGCAGTAGTGGGGACAAGCTTTAACTTCCCCACGTATCCTCGTACCAATTTCCGCCCAATTTAGTGGAAAAGCAGCTTAAAGCCATTTTGTAAGTTTCACACGTAACGCTCCGACTTGGGATCGCATAAGTGAAGCCTTATTTAAACGTTTTGAAAAAGGGTTGGCAGTTAGACAGCTGACCTGTTTTGTTACGTAGGTCACTATTTTGTCAGGGTTTGATTCCCGCACAAATGAGAACATTTATATGTAAATATTTTTTTATTTTACAGGAAGCCGAAAGCAGGGTACGTAGCAAGCAGAAGTGACGGCCGATGGGCAGCAAGTTTCTGGAATGGAGGCCACGTACCGGCAAACGCAGCGTGAGTCGTCCACCCATAAAGTGATGGATGACATTGTAAAGATTGCAAGTAGGTGCTGATTGCAGGCCTCTACAAACCAACCAATCTGGAAATCATTGGCCTTATGTTCGGCAGCAAACGCTCTATGGTTGAAATATGATAGTACCTAGTAGTTATGATTGATTGAATGACAGTGGGAGAAGGCGTATATGACTGCACCAGACAGTCTGCCAACAAAGAAAGATGACGGGATATCGTGCGGAGAGTTGTATCCGCCTCTACAACCGATGTAAACAAGGCCTCAACGAAGAAGAAGAAAAAGTATGATTGAATGAAATAAACAGCGAAGCCGAAGGTAGAAAATAGTTTCTATAAGATGTGTAAGATATCTTGGAGTACTTATTTCAAATGTCAGCGATGTAATTGTCTTTCCCTCCATTTATTTCCGCCGGGGTCTCCATCCTTCTTTTCTTCAAGATATAAAGTTACAATTCTATTAGAACATCTACCTGGAAAGTTACAACTACGACTATGTATGTTTTCTGTTGCTTCATGAAAGCTTTCGTAAATATTTTTAAGTTTACGCGACATTGAAAAAATCGCAGTCCTCAAAACCAAGTAGTAGCCAAAATAAAAGAAAGAAGAAATATTTCTTAGGCCCGATTCGACCAAACTTTTATCTGAGAATAACTGCTGGTATAACTGGCACATTGACAGTTTCAGTATAGGAAATACCTATGTCAAAATGTCAAATAACTGACGATTTATTCTGAGATTAATATTCACTCTTGTTTGGTCGAATCCACCCTTAAGGTCTGGTCTGTTAACCCGCATTAAGCAACAAAATAGTTTAACTTGTACGTAACATATTTTATGTATTTATTGGGCAAAAGATTTCTCCTACTTTCCTTTATTTCCCATTTCCTTTACTAAGTGGATGATTGAGTTCGGAAACTTTTTGGTTGAAGACAAATAATATTATCTACGAGCCCTTCCGTATTAGTTTGGTCGAGAGCACATCAAGCTGTCCGCTACACTTCTGTTGTAATCGCAGTATGTAAGGTCTCAGTAATTTTGTCCAGTTGAAAAAACACATTAACCAAGATTAAATGTTATGTAGTCACAGGACACAGGTAGTTGAAAATTAGCATACAAGCAAATGCTTTTTACTCATATATTTCGAAGTTATGATGCGGATTAATTTCAGCACGCGTGCGGATTTGGTCCGGTCGGAATGCGGATTGAATCCGGGCACACTAAGTGCTTTTTTCTTTAACTTTTACGACTGTCCTTATATCTATGTATATCTACACTAATATTATAAAGAGGAAAACTTTGTTTGTTTGTTTGGTTGTAATGAATAGGCTCAAAAACTACTGGACCGTTTTTAAAAATTCTTTCACCATTCGAAAGCTACATTATCCACGAGTAACATCGGCTAAATTTTATTTTGGAAAAAAATTGGGTTCCGTAAAATATGTAGATAATGTAGTCCACGCGCGCGAAGCCGCGGGCGGAAAGCTAGTTTTTGTATAAAAGCGAAAGGTCACTGACTGACTCACTCACTCATCACGAAATCTCAGAAACTACAAGTGCTAGGAGTCTCAAATTTTGCATGGGGGTTCTTTTTTAGAACGAGGTGCTCACTAAGACGGGATTTTGCAAAATTCAACCCCTAAGGTAAAACGGGTACGAAGTCGCGGGCGGCCGCTAGTAAAAAAATACATAACGTCTTTTGCTAAAACGACAGTCAGCTTTAATGTCATAAATCTTCAAATCCTCAGTCAAATATTAACCCAATATACGTTCGAAGCAAACATAACGCTTGCCAAACTAATTAGGGATAAGCTAATAATGAGTAAAGTTTCCAAGTGTTCTTCATGTTTTGAATACTCGTGCAAGGAACAGCCTTGGGACTGAAATTATCCTAAAATCAACATACGATTGGAGCGGATTCGTACTACATCCGATTGAAATACGTGAAAATCCCGGAATAGACATAGGTCATGCACTATAGGTGTAATGTTTAACTCAGTTATGGGAGCGGCACGGTAGGGTTTGTAACGTCAAACGTCAGTGAGACTTCAGATCTTCAGATTTATATGTAAAGGCCTGTCACTTCATAATAAATGTCAATTATTACAACTCCCGCGCCGCTCCTATAACTTCAGGCATTGACTGAAACTTCAACCAAACCAACGCGTGCAGATCGCGTCGATAATGGTGATCACTGCGAGCATTATAGGCCAATGACAGGTCAAAGTGACCGACATAGCTCGCAGAATTGCTAAAAGCAAGTGGCAGTGGGCGGGGCACATAGCTCGTAGAGACGATGGCCGTTGGGGCAGAAAATTTCTCGAGTGGCGACCACGGGCTGGAAGACGTAGCGTGGGCAGGCCTCCTACTAGGTGGACCGACGATCTGGTAAAGGTCGCGGGAAGAGCCTGGATGCGGGCAGCGCAGGACCGTGCATTGTGGAAAACCTTGAAGGAGGCCTTTGTCCAGCAGTGGACGTCATTTGGCTGAAACGAACGAACGAACGACAGTTCGCGCGTCCAGTCATTGGCCTATGATCACCATCGCTCACGCGATCTGCACGCGTTGGTTTGGCTGAAGCTTGAGTTAAGCGCTGGTTCCGATTTCTGTCATCCGATTTCTTTAATTACTTTCTAGATTTAGGTCAGTAATTTAACAGATTTGTCAATCGAAATCAGTGACAATTAAGGACTCTTTTGACCTAGAATAGCCGTTGAATCGAAATAAAAAATATCTACCGTACAGACACGTACACTGTCTTAGCCAAGGGCCATGACAAATGAGTGTTGCCCTCCAGAAAATATGGTTTTTGCCTATTGTATCATATTTCCGACTTCAAGGGCCCTTGTCCCGCCCGGAACACTTACGGAACAATGCTGAATGCCAATGGGGAAATAAATAAGAAAGAAGGGGTCGTGAAGGGCCCTTCTAGGTGTAAATATTATAATAATGCGCGAAAAAACAAAACGAGATATAGAACGTTTCATCATAAGGTCATTTAGTCTCCACTGCATGAGACTCTTTCTAATTTGTCAAAGCATGGAGGATTTGACCTAAACTTCCCACTCTGACCAGACGGTTTGAGTAGGCCATTAGTATATCGTCTCTTAAATAAACTGTCAATGGAAGGTTGGTTCTTCCTTTTGGGTAGATTGAACAAGTAAGAAATGTCGGTATAAGTCAAGCCGGATTAAAATGTGAAAGATAGTTCAGTTAGACCCAGAGACGCCAGCGCCTCTACCGTAACAAACGCGACGTGCATTGCACTTCAAGAATTTGTAAGACAATTGGTAGTGACGCGGCAAGCGTAGCCGCCAACTCCTTGCCCCATCCACTCCTTGCCAGACAGTTTTTTTAAGATAGCTACCAAAGCCACGATGACCCAAACTTCATGATTCACCAACATTCTATCCTGTATGGAAATTTTCTAAGTCTAAATTAAAAATACAAAAAATTTAATAAATTCGCGAAATGAAGTCGTAGGGGTCTCAAAATGGTACTGGCGTGTCGGCAAAAATTTGGCGCTCAAAATGATGTACAATACCTATAGGTGCGCTATTATTTTCTAGAAATTAGAGTTGATTTTCTTTCCCTCCATATTTCTGGCGGGGTCTCCATCCTTCTTTTCTTCAAGATATAAAGTTACAGTTTTTTTAGAACATCTACGTATCTGGAAAGTGACAACTATGTAACTATGTTTTCAACCGACTTCAAAAAAGGAGGAGGTTCTCAATTCGACCCGTATGTTTTTTTTTTTTTTTTTTTTTTTTTTTTCTATGTTTGTTACGCGATAACTCCGCCAATTATGAACCGATTTGAACAAATCTTTTTTCGGCGTATAGGTAATACCTCAAGGGTGGTCCCATTTAAATTTAATAATAAAAAAACAACCCCCAAGGGTGGAAAATTGGGGATGAACTTTTTTATACGCAATATCTCCGCCGATTATAAACCAATTTGAACGATTATTTTTTTGTTGAATAGGTATTATCAAAAGGGTGGTTTCATGCGAATTTGAAGAAAATATTTCACCCCCAAGGGTGGAAGATTGGGGATGAACTTTTTTATATGCAATATCTCCGCCGATTATGAACCAATTTTTTTTGGTCTCAATGTACTGCCTACCTTCAGTGGTAACATCAAGGTAATAATTAGTTAACTAAAAAGCAAGAAATAAGTAAAATTTTATAAAAAAAAAAAAAAACCGACTCCAAAAAACCTACACTAAAAAGTAGAAAAATAATTACTAATAATTACCTACTTATTTATTAGGACGAATTATTAATATTTATGTAGGTATACCATGATTGATACTTCTGGAGTCGGTGCCAAGATTATGAAACATGTAAAGTTTGCCTGCACCGACTCCAAAAGTAT